>NW_028253384.1:0-46000 GCF_964263255.1 Lissotriton vulgaris
TTGAGCAGAATGAAAAAAACAAAAAACACAGTTGATGGACAGAATGTAGAACAATGTCATACTTTCACCCCAGTACAAGGATCTGGGCCTAAATCCATCGTTTTTTTGCACTCCACACCACCCTGGGTTAGACACTGGCTATATGCAAATCAGCTCTGACCCTTTGCCCCATGGGAACAGTCCAGTCCAAACTACCAAGCCATGTCTTTCCCAGAACGGAATCAAGCATCCAAGGACCGATTTCTGGCTATCAGCCTTCATTCAGCCTGGATAGCTTGACTCTAGTGGTGTGGAGAGCCTGGGACTCACCTCGGGGTGAAAATTGCAAAAAACACAGTTGATGGACAGAATGTAGAACAATGTCATACATTCACCCCAGTACAAGGATCTCGGCCTAAATCCATCGTTTTTTTGCACTCCACACCACCCTGGGTTAGACACTGGCTATATGCAAACCAGCTCTGACCCTGTGCCCCATGGGAACAGTCCAGTCCGAACTACCAAGCCATGTCTTTCCCAGACCAGAATCAAGCATCCAAGGACCGGTTTCTGTCTATCAGCCTTCATTCAGCCTGGATAGCTTGACTCCAGTGGTGTGGAGAGCCTGGGACTCACGTCTGAGTATACCCAGCACACTCCGGGGTGAAAATTGCAAAAAACACAGTTGATGGACAGAATGTAGAACAATGTCATACATTCACCCCAGTACAAGGATCTGGGCCTAAATCCATCGTTTTTTTGCCCTCCACACCACCCTGGGTTAGACACTGGCTATATGCAAATCAGCTCTGGCCCTGTGCCCCATGGGAACAGTCCAGTCCGAACTACCAAGCCATGTCTTTCCCAGACCGGAATCAAGCATCCAAGGACCGGTTTCTGGCTATCAGCCTTTATTCAGCCTGGATAGCTTGACTCCAGTGGTGTGGAGAGCCTGGGACTCACGTCTGAGTATACCCAGCACACTCGGGGTGAAAATTGCAAAAAAACACTGTTGATAGACAGAATGTAGAACAATGTCATACATTCACCCCAGTACAAGGATCTGGGCCTAAATCCATCGTTTTTTTGCACTCCACACCACCCTGGGTTAGACACTGGCTATATGCAAATCAGCTCTGACCCTGTGCACCATGGGAACAGTCCAGTCCGAACTACCAAGCCATGTCTTTCCCAGACCAGAATCAAGCATCCAAGGACCGGTTTCTGGCTATCAGCCTTCATTCAGCCTGGATAGCTTGACTCCAGTAGTGTGGAGAGCCTGGGACTCACGTCTGAGTATACCCAGCACACTCGGGGTGAAAATTGCAAAAACACAGTTGATGGACAGAATGTAGAACAATGTCATACATTCACCCCAGTACAAGGATCTGGGCCTAACTCCATCGTTTTTTTGCACTCCACACCACCCTGGGTTAGACACTGGCTATATGCAAATCAGCTCTGACCCTGTGCCCCATGGGAACAGTCCAGTCTGAACTACCAAGCCATGTCTTTCCCAGACCGGAATCAAGCATCCAAGGACCGGTTTCTGGCTATCAGCCTTCATTCAGCCTGGATAGCTTGACTCCAGTGGTGTGGAGAGCCTGGGACTCACGTCTGAGTATACCAAGCACACTCGGGGTGAAAATTGCAAAAAACACAGTTGATGGACAGAATGTAGAACAATGTCACACATTCACCCCAGTACAAGGATCTGGGCCTAAATCCATCATTTTTTTGCACTCCACACCACCCTGGGTTAGACACTGGCCATATGCAAATCAGCTCTGACCCTGTGCCCCATGGGAACAGTCCAGTCTGAACTACCAAGCCATGTCTTTCTCAGACCGGAATCAAGCATCCAAGGACCGGTTTCTGGCTATCAGCCTTCATTCAGCCTGGATAGCTTGACTCCAGTGGTGTGGAGAGCCTGGGACTCACGTCTGAGTATACCCAGCACACTCAGGGTGAAAATTGCAAAAAACACAGTTGATGGACAGAATGTAGAACAATGTCATACATTCACCCCAGTACAAGGATCTGGGCCTACATCCATCGTTTTTTTTTGCACTCCACACCACCCTGGGTTAGACACTGGCTATATGCAAATCAGCTCTGACCCTGTGCCCCATGGGGACAGTCCAGTCCGAACTACCAAGCCATGTCTTTTCCAGACCGGAATCAAGCATCCAAGGACCGGTTTCTGGCTATCAGCCTTCATTCAGCCTGGATAGCTTGACTCCAGTGGTGTGGAGAGCCTGGGACTCACGTCTGAGTATACCCAGCACACTCGGGGTGAAAATGGCAAAAAACACAGTTGATGGACAGAATGTAGAACAATGTCATACATTCACCCCAGTACAAGGATCTGGGCCTAAATCCATCGTTTTTTTGCACTCCACACCACCCTGGGTTAGACACTGGCTATATGCAAATCAGCTCTGACCCTGTGCCATGGGAACAGTCCAGTCCGAACTACCAAGCCATGTCTTTCCCAGACCGGAATCAAGCATCCAAGGACCGGTTTCTGGCTATCAGCCTTCATTCAGCCTGGATAGCTTGACTCCAGTGGTGTGGAGAGCCTGGGACTCACGTCTGAGTATACCCAGCACACTCGGGGTGAAAATTGCAAAAAACACAGTTGATGGACAGAATGTAGAACAATGTCATACATTCACCCCAGTACAAGGATCTGGGCCTAAATCCATCGTTTTTCTGCACTCCACACCACCCTGGGTTAGACACCGGCTGTATACAAATCAGCTCTCACCCTGTGCCCCATGGGAACAGTCCAGTCTGAACAAACAAGCCATGTCTTTCCCAGACCGGAATCAAGCATCCAAGGACCGGTTTCTGGCTATCAGCCTTTATTCAGCCTGGATAGCTTGACTCCAGTGGTTAGGAAAGCCTAGGACTCACGTCTGAGTATACCCAGCACACTCGGGGTGAAAATTGCAAAAAACACAATTGATGGACAGAATGAAGAACAATGTCATACATTCACCCCAGTACAAGGATCTGGGCCTAAATCCATCGTTTTTGTGCCCTCCACACCACCCTGGGTTAGACACTGGCTATATGCAAATCAGCTCTGACCCTGTGCCCCATGGGAACAGTCCAGTCCGAACTACCAAGCCATGTCTTTCCCAGACCGGAATCAAGCATCAAGGACCGGTTTCTGGCTATCAGCCTTTATTCAGCCTGGATAGCTTGACTCCAGTGGTGTGGAAAGGCTGGGACTCACGTCTGAGTATACCCAGCACACTCGGGGTGAAAATTGCAAAAAAACACTGTTGATGGACAGAATGTAGAACAAAGTTATACATTCACCCCAGTACAAGGATCTGGGCCTAAATCCATCATTTTTTTGCACTCCACAGCACCCTGGGTTATACACTGGCTATATGCAAATCAGCTCTGACCCTGTGCACCATGGGAACAGTCCAGTCCGAATTACCAAGCCATGTCTTTCCCAGACCGGAATCATGCATCCAAGGACCGGTTTCTGGCTATCAGCCTTCATTCAGCCTGGATAGCTTGACTCCAGTGGTGTGGAGAGCCTGGGACTCACGTCTGAGTATACCCAGCACACTCGGGGTGAAAATTGCAAAAAACACAGTTGATGGATGGAATGTAGAACAATGTCATACATTCACCCCAGTACAAGGATCTGGGCCTAAATCCATCGTTTTTTTGCACTCCACACCACCCTGGGTTAGACACTGGCTATATGCAAATCAGCTCTGACCCTGTGCCCCATGGGAACAGTCCAGTCCGAACTACCAAGCCATCTCTTTCCCAGACAGAAATCAAGCATCCAAGGACCGGTTTCTGGCTATCAGCCTTCATTCACCCTGGATAGCTTGACTCCAGTGGTGTGGAGAGCCTGGGACTCACGTCTGAGTATACCCAGCACACTCGGGGTGAAAATTGCAAAAAACACAGTTGATGGACAGAATGTAGAACAATGTCATACATTCACCCCAGTACAAGGATCTGGGCCTAAATCCATCGTTTTTTTGCACTCCACACCACCCTGGGTTAGACACTGGCTATATGCAAATCAGCTCTGACCCTGTGCCCCATGGGAACAGTCCTGTCCGAACTACCAAGCCATGTCTTTCCCAGACCGGAATCAAGCATCCAAGGACCGGTTTCTGGCTATCAGCGGTCATTCAGCCTGGATAGCTTGACTCCAGTGGTGTGGAGAGCCTGGGACTCACGTCTGAGTATACCCAGCACACTCGGTGTGAAAATTGCAAAAAACACAGTTGATGGACAGAATGTAGAACAATGTCATACATTCACCCCAGTACAAGGATCTGGGCCTAAATCCATCGTTTTTTTTGCACTCCACACCACCCTGGGTTAGATACTGGCTGTATGCAAATCAGCTCTGACCCTGTGCCCCATGGGAACAGTCCAGTCCGAACTACCAAGCCATGTCTTTCCCAGACCGGAATCAAGCATCCAAGGACCGGTTTCAGGCTATCAGCCTTCATTCAGCCTGGATAGCTTGACTCCAGTGGTGTGGAGAGCCTGGGACTCACGTCTGAGTATACCCAGCACACTCGGGGTGAAAATTGCAAAAAACACAGTTGATGGACAGAATGTAGAACAATGTCATACATTCACCCCATTACAAGGATCTGGGCCTAAATCCATCGTTTATTTGCACCCCACACAACCCTGGGTTAGACACTGGCTAAATTGCAAATCAGCTCTAACCCTGTGCCCCATGGGAACAGTCCAGTCCGAACTACCAAGCCATGTCTTTCCCAGACCGGAATCAAGCATCCAAGGACCGGTTTCTGGCTATCAGCCTTCATTCAGCCTGGATAGCTTGACTCCAGTGGTGTGGAGAGCCTTGGACTCACGTCTGAGTATACCCAGCACGCTCGGGGTGAAAATTGCAAAAAACACAGTTGATGGACAGAATGTAGAACAGTAGAACAATGTCATACATTCACCCCAGTACAAGGATCTGGGCCTAAATCCATCGTTTATTTGCACTCCACACCACCCTGGGTTAGACACTGGCTATATGCAAATCAGCTCTGACCCTGTGCCCCATGGGAACAGTCCAGTCCGAACTACCAAGCCATGTCTTTCCCAGACCGGAACCAAGCATCAAAGGACCGGTTTCTGGCTATCAGCCTTCATTCAGCCTGGATAGCTTGACTCCAGTGGTGTGGAGAGCCTGGGACTCACGTCTGAGTATACTCAGCACACTCGGGGTGAAAATTGCAAAAAACACAGTCGATGGACAGAATGTAGAACAATGTCATACATTCACCCCAGTGCAAGGATCTGGGCCTAAATCCATCATTTTTTTGCACTGCACACCACCCTGGGTTAGACACTGGCTATATGCAAATCAGCTCTGACCCTGTGCCCCATGGGAACAGTCCAGTCCGAACTACCAAGCCATGTCTTTCCCAGACCGGAATCAAGCATCCAAGGACCGGTTTCTGGCTATCAGCGTTCATTCAGCCTGGATAGCTTGACTCCAGTGGTGTGGAGAGCCTGGGACTCACGTCTGAGTATACCCAGCACACTCGGGGTGAAAATGGCAAAAAACACAGTTGATGGACAGAATGTAGAACAATGTCATACATTCACCCCAGTACAAGGATCTGGGCCTAAATCCATCCTATTTTTTGCACTCCACACCACCCTGGGTTAAACACTGGCTATATGCAAATCAGCTCTGACCCTGTGCCCCATGGGAACAGTCCAGTCCGAACTACCAAGCCATGTCTTTCCCAGACCGGAATTAAGCATCCAAGGACCGGTTTCTGGCTATCAGCCTTCATTCAGCCTGGATAGCTTGACTCCAGTGGTGTGGAGAGCCTGGGACTCACGTCTGAGTATACCCAGCACACTCGGGGTGAAAATTGCAAAAAACACAGTTGATGGACAGAATGTAGAACAATGTCATACATTCACCCCAGTACAAGGATCTGGGCCTAAATCCATCGTTTTTTTTGCACTCCACACCACCCTGGGTTAGATACTGGCTGTATGCAAATCAGCTCTGACCCTGTGCCCCATGGGAACAGTCCAGTCCGAACTACCAAGCCATGTCTTTCCCAGACCGGAATCAAGCATCCAAGGACCGGTTTCAGGCTATCAGCCTTCATTCAGCCTGGATAGCTTGACTCCAGTGGTGTGGAGAGCCTGGGACTCACGTCTGAGTATACCCAGCACACTCGGGGTGAAAATTGCAAAAAACACAGTTGATGGACAGATTGTAGAACAATGTCATACATTCACCCCAGTACAAGGATCTGGGCCTAAATCCATCGTTTATTTGCACTCCACACCACCCTGGGTTAGACACTGGCTATATGCAAATCAGCTCTAACCCTGTGCCCCATGGGAACAGTCCAGTCCGAACTACCAAGCCATGTCTTTCCCAGACCGGAATCAAGCATCCAAGGACCGGTTTCTGGCTATCAGCCTTCATTCAGCCTGGATAGCTTGATTCCAGTGGTGTGGAGAGCCTTGGACTCACGTCTGAGTATACCCAGCACACTCGGGGTGAAAATTGCAAAAAACACAGTTGATGGACAGAATGTAGAACAGTAGAACAATGTCATACATTCACCCCAGTACAAGGATCTGGGCCTAAATCCATCGTTTATTTGCACTCCACACCACCCTGGGTTAGACACTGGCTATATGCAAATCAGCTCTGACCCTGTGCCCCATGGGAACAGTCCAGTCCGAACTACCAAGCCATGTCTTTCCCAGACCGGAACCAAGCATCAAAGGACCGGTTTCTGGCTATCAGCCTTCATTCAGCCTGGATAGCTTGACTCCAGTGGTGTGGAGAGCCTGGGACTCACGTCTGAGTATACTCAGCACACTCGGGGTGAAAATTGCAAAAAACACAGTTGATGGACAGAATGTAGAACAATGTCATACATTCACCCCAGTACAAGGATCTGGGCCTAAATCCATCATTTTTTTGCACTCCACACCACCCTGGGTTAGACACTGGCTATATGCAAATCAGCTCTGACCCTGTGCCCCATGGGAACAGTCCAGTCCGAACTACCAAGCCATGTCTTTCCCAGACCGGAATCAAGCATCCAAGGACCGGTTTCTGGCTATCAGCCTTCATTCAGCCTGGATAGCTTGACTCCAGTGGTGTGGAGAGCCTGGGACTCACGTCTGAGTATACCCAGCACACTCGGGGTGAAAATGGCAAAAAACACAGTTGATGGACAGAATGTAGAACAATGTCATACATTCACCCCAGTACAAGGATCTGGGCCTAAATCCATCGTTTTTTTTTGCACTCCACACCACCCTGGGTTAGATACTGGCTGTATGCAAATCAGCTCTGACCCTGTGCCCCATGGTAACAGTCCAGTCCGAACTACCAAGCCATGTCTTTCCCAGACCGGAATCAAGCATCCAAGGACCGGTTTCAGGCTATCAGCCTTCATTCAGCCTGGATAGCTTGACTCCAGTGGTGTGGAGAGCCTGGGACTCACGTCTGAGTATACCCAGCACACTCGGGGTGAAAATTGCAAAAAACACAGTTGATGGACAGAATGTAGAACAATGTCATACATTCACCCCATTACAAGGATCTGGGCCTAAATCCATCGTTTATTTGCACCCCACACAACCCTGGGTTAGACACTGGCTATATGCAAATCAGCTCTAACCCTGTGCCCCATGGGAACAGTCCAGTCCGAACTACCAAGCCATGTCTTTCCCAGACCGGAATCAAGCATCCAAGGACCGGTTTCTGGCTATCAGCCTTCATTCAGCCTGGATAGCTTGACTCCAGTGGTGTGGAGAGCCTTGGACTCACGTCTGAGTATACCCAGCACACTCGGGGTGAAAATTGCAAAAAACACAGTTGATGGACAGAATGTAGAACAGTAGAACAATGTCATACATTCACCCCAGTACAAGGATCTGGGCCTAAATCCATCGTTTATTTGCACTCCACACCACCCTGGGTTAGACACTGGCTATATGCAAATCAGGTCTGACCCTGTGCCCCATGCGAACAGTCCAGTCCGAACTACCAAGCCATGTCTTTCCCAGACCGGAACAAAGCATCAAAGGACCGGTTTCTGGCTATCAGCCTTCATTCAGCCTGGATAGCTTGACTCCAGTGGTGTGGAGAGCCTGGGACTCACATCTGAGTATACTCAGCACACTCGGGGTGAAAATTGCAAAAAACACAGTTGATGGACAGAATGTAGAACAATGTCATACATTCACCCCAGTACAAGGATCTGGGCCTAAATCCATCATTTTTTTGCACTCCACACCACCCTGGGTTAGACACTGGCTATATGCAAATCAGCTCTGACCCTGTGCCCCATGGGAACAGTCCAGTCCGAACTACCAAGCCATGTCTTTCCCAGACCGGAATCAAGCATCCAAGGACCAGTTTCTGGCTATCAGCGTTCATTCAGCCTGGATAGCTTGACTCCAGTGGTGTGGAGAGCCTGGGACTCACGTCTGAGTATACCCAGCACACTCGGGGTGAAAATGGCAAAAAACACAGTTGATGGACAGAATGTAGAACAATGTCATACATTCACCCCAGTACAAGGATCTGGGCCTAAATCCATCCTATTTTTTGCACTCCACACCACCCTGGGTTAAACACTGGCTATATGCAAATCAGCTCTGACCCTGTGCCCCATGGGAACAGTCCAGTCCGAACTACCAAGCCATGTCTTTCCCAGACCAGAATTAAGCATCCAAGGACCGGTTTCTGGCTATCAGCCTTCATTCAGCCTGGATAGCTTGACTCCAGTGGTGTGGAGAGCCTGGGACTCACGTCTGAGTATACCCAGCACACTCGGGGTGAAAATTGCAAAAAACACAGTTGATGGACAGAATGTAGAACAATGTCATACTTTCACCCCAGTACAAGGATCTGGGCCTAAATCCATCGTTTTTTTTGCACTCCACACCACCCTGGGTTAGATACTGGCTGTATGCAAATCAGCTCTGACCCTGTGCCCCATGGGAACAGTCCAGTCCGAACTACCAAGCCATGTCTTTCCCAGACCGGAATCAAGCATCCAAGGACCGGTTTCAGGCTATCAGCCTTCATTCAGCCTGGATAGCTTGACTCCAGTGGTGTGGAGAGCCTGGGACTCACGTCTGAGTATACCCAGCACACTCGGGGTGAAAATTGCAAAAAACACAGTTGATGGACAGAATGTAGAACAATGTCATACATTCACCCCAGTACAAGGATCTGGGCCTAAATCCATCGTTTATTTGCACTCCACACCACCCTGGGTTAGACACTGGCTATATGCAAATCAGCTCTAACCCTGTGCCCCATGGGAACAGTCCAGTCCGAACTACCAAGCCATGTCTTTCCCAGACCGGAATCAAGCATCCAAGGACCGGTTTCTGGCTATCAGCCTTCATTCAGCCTGGATAGCTTGACTCCAGTGGTGTGGAGAGCCTTGGACTCACGTCTGAGTATACCCAGCACACTCGGGGTGAAAATTGCAAAAAACACAGTTGATGGACAGAATGTAGAACAGTAGAACAATGTCATACATTCACCCCAGTACAAGGATCTGGGTCTAAATCCATCGTTTATTTGCACTCCACACCACCCTGGGTTAGACACTGGCTATATGCAAATCAGCTCTGACCCTGTGCCCCATGGGAACAGTCCAGTCCGAACTACCAAGCCATGTCTTTCCCAGACCGGAACCAAGCATCAAAGGACCGGTTTCTGGCTATCAGCCTTCATTCAGCCTGGATAGCTTGACTCCAGTGGTGTGGAGAGCCTGGGACTCACGTCTGAGTATACTCAGCACACTCGGGGTGAAAATTGCAAAAAACACAGTTGATGGACAGAATGTAGAACAATGTCATACATTCACCCCAGTACAAGGATCTGGGCCTAAATCCATCATTTTTTTGCACTCCACACCACCCTGGGTTAGACACTGGCTATATGCAAATCAGCTCTGACCCTGTGCCCCATGGGAACAGTCCAGTCCGAACTACCAAGCCATGTCTTTCCCAGACCGGAATCAAGCATCCAAGGACCGGTTTCTGGCTATCAGCCTTCATTCAGCCTGGATAGCTTGACTCCAGTGGTGTGGAGAGCCTGGGACTCACGTCTGAGTATACCCAGCACACTCGGGGTGAAAATGGCAAAAAACACAGTTGATGGACAGAATGTAGAACAATGTCATACATTCACCCCAGTACAAGGATCGGGGCCTAAATCCATAGTTTTTTTGCACTCCACATCACCCTGGGTTAGACACTGGCTATATGCAAATCAGCTCTGACCCTGTGCCCCATGGGAACAGTCCAGTCCGAACTACCAAGCCATGTCTTTCCCAGACCGGAATCAGGCATCCAAGGACCGGTTTCTGGCTATCAGCCTTCATTCAGCCTGGATAGCTTGACTCCAGTGGTGTGGAGAGCCTGGGACTCACGTCTGAGTATACCCAGCACACTCAGGTGAAAATTGCAAAAAACACAGTTGATGGACAGAATGTAGAACAATGTCATACATTCACCCCAGTACAAGGATCTGGGCCTAAATCCATCGTTTTTTTGCACTCCACACCACCCTGGGTTAGACACTGGCTATATGCAAATCAGCTCTGACCCTGTGCCCCATGGGAACAGTCCAGTCCGAACTACCAAGCCATGTCTTTCCCAGACCGGGATCAAGCATCCAAGGACCGGTTTCTGGCTATCAGCCTTCATTCAGCCTGGAGAGCTTGACTCCAGTGGTGTGGCGAGCCTGGGACTCACGTCTGAGTATACCCAGCACACTCGGGGTGAAAATTGCAAAAAACACAGTTGATGGACAGAATGTAGAACAATGTCATACATTCACCCCAGTACAAGGATCTGGGCCTAAATCCATCGTTTTTTTGCACTCCACACCACCCTGGGTTAGACACTGGCTATATGCAAACCAGCTCTGACCCTGTGCCCCATGGGAACAGTCCAGTCCGAACTACCAAGCCATGTCTTTCCCAAACCAGAATCAAGCATCCAAGGACCGGTTTCTGGCTATCAGCCTTCATTCAGCCTGGATAGCTTGACTTGACTCCAGTGGTGTGGAGAGCCTGGGACTCACGTCTGAGTATACCCAGCACACTCCCGGTGAAAATTGCAAAAAACACAGTTGATGGACAGAATGTAGAACAATGTCATACATTCACACCAGTACAAGGATCTGGGCCTAAATCCATCGTTTTTTTGCCCTCCACACCACCCTGGGTTAGACACTGGCTATATGCAAATCAGCTCTGACCCTGTGCCCCATGGGAACAGTCCAGTCCGAACTACCAAGCCATGTCTTTCCGAGACCGGAATCAAGCATCCAAGGACCGGTTTCTGGCTATCAGCCTTTATTCAGCCTGGATAGCTTGACTCCAGTGGTGTGGAGAGCCTGGGACTCAAGTCTGAGTATACCCAGCACACTCGGGGTGAACATTGCAAAAAACACAGTTGATGGACAGAATGTAGAACAATGTCATACATTCACCCCAGTACAAGGATCTGGGCCTAAATCCATCGTTTTTTTGTACTCCACACCACCCTGGGTTAGACACTGGCTATATGCAAATCAGCTCTGACCCTGTGCCCCATGGGAACAGTCCAGTCTGAACTACCAAGCCATGTCTTTCCCAGACCGGAATCAAGCATCCAAGGACCGGTTTCTGGCTATCAGCCTTCATTCAGCCTGGATAGCTTGACTCCAGTGGTGTGGAGAGCCTGGGACTCACGTCTGAGTATACCCAGCACACTCAGGGTGAAAATTGCAAAAAACACAGTTGATGGACAGAATGTAGAACAATGTCATACATTCACCCCAGTACAAGGATCTGGGCCTAAATCCATCGTTTTTTTGCACTCCACACCACCCTGGGTTAGACACTGGCTATATGCAAATCAGCTCTGACCCTGTGCCCCATGGTAACAGTCCAGTCCGAACTACCAAGCCATGTCTTTCCCAGACCGGGATCAAGCATCCAAGGACCGGTTTCTGGCTATCAGCCTTCATTCAGCCTGGAGAGCTTGACTCCAGTGGTGTGGCGAGCCTGGGACTCACGTCTGAGTATACCCAGCACACTCGGGGTGAAAATTGCAAAAAACACAGTTGATAGACAGAATGTAGAACAATGTCATACATTCACCCCAGTACAAGGATCTGGGCCTAAATCCATCATTTTTTTGCACTCCACACCACCCTGGGTTAGACACTGGCTATATGCAAACCAGCTCTGACCCTGTGCCCCATGGGAACAGTCCAGTCCGAACTACCAAGCCATGTCTTTCCCAAACCAGAATCAAGCATCCAAGGACCGGTTTCTGGCTATCAGCCTTCATTCAGCCTGGATAGCTTGACTCCAGTGGTGTGGAGAGCCTGGGACTCACGTCTGAGTATACCCAGCACACTCCCGGTGAAAATTGCAAAAAACACAGTTGATGGACAGAATGTAGAACAATGTCATACATTCACACCAGTACAAGGATCTGGGCCTAAATCCATTGTTTTTTGCCCTCCACACCACCCTGGGTTAGACACTGGCTATATGCAAATCAGCTCTGACCCTGTGCCCCATGGGAACAGTCCAGTCCGAACTACCAAGCCATGTCTTTCCGAGACCGGAATCAAGCATCCAAGGACCGGTTTCTGGCTATCAGCCTTTATTCAGCCTGGATAGCTTGACTCCAGTGGTGTGGAGAGCCTGGGACTCACGTCTGAGTATACCCAGCACACTCGGGGTGAACATTGCAAAAAACACAGTTGATGGACAGAATGTAGAACAATGTCATACATTCACCCCAGTACAAGGATCTGGGCCTAAATCCATCGTTTTTTTGTACTCCACACCACACTGGGTTAGACACTGGCTATATGCAAATCAGCTCTGACCCTGTGCCCCATGGGAACAGTCCAGTCTGAACTACCAAGCCATGTCTTTCCCAGACCGGAATCAAGCATCCAAGGACCGGTTTCTGGCTATCAGCCTTCATTCAGCCTGGATAGCTTGACTCCAGTGGTGTGGAGAGCCTGGGACTCACGTCTGAGTATACCCAGCACACTCAGGGTGAAAATTGCAAAAAACACAGTTGATGGACAGAATGTAGAACAATGTCATACATTCACCCCAGTACAAGGATCTGGGCCTAAATCCATCGTTTTTTTGCACTCCACACCACCCTGGGTTAGACACTGGCTATATGCAAATCAGCTCTGACCCTGTGCCCCATGGGAACAGTCCAGTCCGAACTACCAAGCCATGTCTTTCCCAGACCGGAATCAAGCATCCAAGGACCGGTTTCTGGCTATCAGCCTTCATTCAGCCTGGATAGCTTGACTCCAGTGGTGTGGAGAGCCTGGGACTCACGTCTGAGTATACCCAGCACACTCGTGGTGAAAATGGCAAAAAACACAGTTGATGGACAGAATGTAGAACAATGTCATACATTCACCCCAGTACAAGGATCTGGGCCTAAATCCATCATTTTTTTGCACTCCACACCACCCTGGGTTAGACACTGGCTATATGCAAATCAGCTCTGACCCTGTGCCATGGGAACAGTCCAGTCCGAACTACCAAGCCATGTCTTTCCCAGACCGGAATCAAGCATCCAAGGACCGGTTTCTGGCTATCAGCCTTCATTCAGCCTGGATAGCTTGACTCCAGTGGTGTGGAGAGCCTGGGACTCACGTCTGAGTATACCCAGCACACTCGGGGTGAAAATTGCAAAAAACACAGTTGATGGACAGAATGTAGAACAATGTCATACATTCACCCCAGTACAAGGATCTGGGCCTAAATCCATCGTTTTTCTGCACTCCACACCACCCTGGGTTAGACACCGGCTGTATACAAATCAGCTCTCACCCTGTGCCCCATGGGAACAGTCCAGTCTGAACAAACAAGCCATGTCTTTCCCAGACCGGAATCAAGCATCCAAGGACCGGTTTCTGGCTATCAGCCTTCATTCAGCCTGGATAGCTTGACTCCAGTGGTGTGGAGAGCCTGGGACTCACGTCTGAGTATACCCAGCACACTCGGGGTGAAAATTGCAAAAAACACAGTTGATGGACAGAATGTAGAACAATGTCATACATTCACCCCAGTACAAGGATCTGGGCCTAAATCCATCGTTTTTTTGCACTCCACACCACCCTGGGTTAGACACTGGCTATATGCAAATCAGCTCTGACCCTGTGCCCCATGGGAACAGTCCAGTCCGAACTACCAAGCCATGTCTTTCCCAGACCGGAATCAAGCATCCAAGGACCGGTTTCTGGCTATCAGCCTTCATTCAGCCTGGATAGCTTGACTCCAGTGGTGTGGAGAGCCTGGGACTCACGTCTGAGTATACCCAGCACACTCAGGGTGAAAATTGCAAAAAACACAGTTGATGGACAGAATGTAGAACAATGTCATACATTCACCCCAGTACAAGGATCTGGGCCTAAATCCATCGTTTTTTTTTGCACTCCACACCACCCTGGGTTAGACACTGGCTATATGCAAATCAGCTCTGACCCTGTGCCCCATGGGAACAGTCCAGTCCGAACTACCAAGCCATGTCTTTCCCAGACCGGAATCAAGCATCCAAGGACCGGTTTCTGGCTATCAGCCTTCATTCAGCCTGGATAGCTTGACTCCAGTGGTGTGGAGAGCCTGGGACTCACGTCTGAGTATACCCAGCACACTCGGGGTGAAAATGGCAAAAAACACAGTTGATGGACAGAATGTAGAACAATGTCATACATTCACCCCAGTACAATGATCTGGGCCTAAATCCATCGTTTTTTTGCACTCCACACCACCCTGGGTTAGACACTGGCTATATGCAAATCAGCTCTGACCCTGTGCCATGGGAACAGTCCAGTCCGAACTACCAAGCCATGTCTTTCCCAGACCGGAATCAAGCATCCAAGGACCGGTTTCTGGCTATCAGCCTTCATTCAGCCTGGATAGCTTGACTCCAGTGGTGTGGAGAGCCTGGGACTCACGTCTGAGTATACCCAGCACACTCGGGTGAAAATAGCAAAAAACACAGTTGATGGACAGAATGTAGAACAATGTCATACATTCACCCCAGTACAAGGATCTGGGCCTAAATCCATTGTTTTTTTGCACTCCACACCACCCTGGGTTAGACACCAGCTGTATACAAACCAGCTCTCACCCTGTGCCCCATGGGAACAGTCCAGTCTGAACTAACAAGCCATGTCTTTCCCAGACCGGAATCAAGCATCCAAGGACCGGTTTCTGGCTATCAGCCTTCATTCAGCCTGGATAGCTTGACTCCAGTGGTATGGAGAGCCTGGGACTCACGTCTGAGTATACCCAGCACACTCGGGGTGAAAATTGCAAAAAACACAGTTGATGGACAGAATGTAGAACAGTAGAACAATGTCATACATTCGCCCCAGTACAAGGATCTGGGCCTAAATCCATCATTTATTTGCACTCCACACCACCCTGGGTTAGACAATGGCTATATGCAAATCAGCTCTGACCCTGTGCCCCATGGGAACAGTCCAGTCCGAACTACCAAGCCATGTCTTTCCCAGACCGGAATCAAGCATCCAAGGACCGGTTTCAGGCTATCAGCCTTCATTCAGCCTGGATAGCTTGACTCCAGTGGTGTGGAGAGCCTGGGACTCACGTCTGAGTATACCCAGCACACTCGGGGTGAAAATTGCAAAAAACACAGTTGATGGACAGAATGTAGAACAATGTCATACATTCACCCCAGTACAAGGATCTGGGCCTAAATCCATCGTTTATTTGCACTCCACACCACCCTGGGTTAGACACTGGCTATATGCAAATCAGCTCTAACCCTGTGCCCCATGGGAACAGTCCAGTCCGAACTACCAAGCCATGTCTTTCCCAGACCGGAATCAAGCATCCAAGGACCGGTTTCTGGCTATCAGCCTTCATTCAGCCTGGATAGCTTGACTCCAGTGGTGTGGAGAGCCTTGGACTCACGTCTGAGTATACCCAGCACACTCGGGGTGAAAATTGCAAAAAACACAGTTGATGGACAGAATGTAGAACAGTAGAACAATGTCATACATTCACCCCAGTACAAGGATCTGGGTCTAAATCCATCGTTTATTTGCACTCCACACCACCCTGGGTTAGACACTGGCTATATGCAAATCAGCTCTGACCCTGTGCCCCATGGGAACAGTCCAGTCCGAACTACCAAGCCATGTCTTTCCCAGACCGGCACCAAGCATCAAAGGACCGGTTTCTGGCTATCAGCCTTCATTCAGCCTGGATAGCTTGACTCCAGTGGTGTGGAGAGCCTGGGACTCACGTCTGAGTATACTCAGCACACTCGGGGTGAAAATTGCAAAAAACACAGTTGATGGACAGAATGTAGAACAATGTCATACATTCACCCCAGTACAAGGATCTGGGCCTAAATCCATCATTTTTTTGCACTCCACACCACCCTGGGTTAGACACTGGCTATATGCAAATCAGCTCTGACCCTGTGCCCCATGGGAACAGTCCAGTCCGAACTACCAAGCCATGTCTTTCCCAGACCGGAATCAAGCATCCAAGGACCGGTTTCTGGCTATCAGCCTTCATTCAGCCTGGATAGCTTGACTCCAGTGGTGTGGAGAGCCTGGGACTCACGTCTGAGTATACCCAGCACACTCGGGGTGAAAATGGCAAAAAACACAGTTGATGGACAGAATGTAGAACAATGTCATACATTCACCCCAGTACAAGGATCGGGGCCTAAATCCATCGTTTTTTTGCACTCCACATCACCCTGGGTTAGACACTGGCTATATGCAAATCAGCTCTGACCCTGTGCCCCATGGGAACAGTCCAGTCCGAACTACCAAGCCATGTCTTTCCCAGACCGGAATCAGGCATCCAAGGACCGGTTTCTGGCTATCAGCCTTCATTCAGCCTGGATAGCTTGACTCCAGTGGTGTGGAGAGCCTGGGACTCACGTCTGAGTATACCCAGCACACTCAGGTGAAAATTGCAAAAAACACAGTTGATGGACAGAATGTAGAACAATGTCATACATTCACCCCAGTACAAGGATCTGGGCCTAAATCCATCGTTTTTTTGCACTCCACACCACCCTGGGTTAGACACTGGCTATATGCAAATCAGCTCTGACCCTGTGCCCCATGGGAACAGTCCAGTCCGAACTACCAAGCCATGTCTTTCCCAGACCGGGATCAAGCATCCAAGGACCGGTTTCTGGCTATCAGCCTTCATTCAGCCTGGAGAGCTTGACTCCAGTGGTGTGGCGAGCCTGGGACTCACGTCTGAGTATACCCAGCACACTCGGGGTGAAAATTGCAAAAAACACAGTTGATGGACAGAATGTAGAACAATGTCATACATTCACCCCAGTACAAGGATCTGGGCCTAAATCCATCGTTTTTTTGCACTCCACACCACCCTGGGTTAGACACTGGCTATATGCAAACCAGCTCTGACCCTGTGCCCCATGGGAACAGTCCAGTCCGAACTACCAAGCCATGTCTTTCCCAAACCAGAATCAAGCATCCAAGGACCGGTTTCTGGCTATCAGCCTTCATTCAGCCTGGATAGCTTGACTTGACTCCAGTGGTGTGGAGAGCCTGGGACTCACGTCTGAGTATACCCAGCACACTCCCGGTGAAAATTGCAAAAAACACAGTTGATGGACAGAATGTAGAACAATGTCATACATTCACACCAGTACAAGGATCTGGGCCTAAATCCATCGTTTTTTTGCCCTCCACACCACCCTGGGTTAGACACTGGCTATATGCAAATCAGCTCTGACCCTGTGCCCCATGGGAACAGTCCAGTCCGAACTACCAAGCCATGTCTTTCCGAGACCGGAATCAAGCATCCAAGGACCGGTTTCTGGCTATCAGCCTTTATTCAGCCTGGATAGCTTGACTCCAGTGGTGTGGAGAGCCTGGGACTCAAGTCTGAGTATACCCAGCACACTCGGGGTGAACATTGCAAAAAACACAGTTGATGGACAGAATGTAGAACAATGTCATACATTCACCCCAGTACAAGGATCTGGGCCTAAATCCATCGTTTTTTTGTACTCCACACCACCCTGGGTTAGACACTGGCTATATGCAAATCAGCTCTGACCCTGTGCCCCATGGGAACAGTCCAGTCTGAACTACCAAGCCATGTCTTTCCCAGACCGGAATCAAGCATCCAAGGACCGGTTTCTGGCTATCAGCCTTCATTCAGCCTGGATAGCTTGACTCCAGTGGTGTGGAGAGCCTGGGACTCACGTCTGAGTATACCCAGCACACTCAGGGTGAAAATTGCAAAAAACACAGTTGATGGACAGAATGTAGAACAATGTCATACATTCACCCCAGTACAAGGATCTGGGCCTAAATCCATCGTTTTTTTGCACTCCACACCACCCTGGGTTAGACACTGGCTATATGCAAATCAGCTCTGACCCTGTGCCCCATGGTAACAGTCCAGTCCGAACTACCAAGCCATGTCTTTCCCAGACCGGGATCAAGCATCCAAGGACCGGTTTCTGGCTATCAGCCTTCATTCAGCCTGGAGAGCTTGACTCCAGTGGTGTGGCGAGCCTGGGACTCACGTCTGAGTATACCCAGCACACTCGGGGTGAAAATTGCAAAAAACACAGTTGATGGACAGAATGTAGAACAATGTCATACATTCACCCCAGTACAAGGATCTGGGCCTAAATCCATCGTTTTTTTGCACTCCACACCACCCTGGGTTAGACACTGGCTATATGCAAACCAGCTCTGACCCTGTGCCCCATGGGAACAGTCCAGTCCGAACTACCAAGCCATGTCTTTCCCAAACCAGAATCAAGCATCCAAGGACCGGTTTCTGGCTATCAGCCTTCATTCAGCCTGGATAGCTTGACTCCAGTGGTGTGGAGAGCCTGGGACTCACGTCTGAGTATACCCAGCACACTCCCGGTGAAAATTGCAAAAAACACAGTTGATGGACAGAATGTAGAACAATGTCATACATTCACACCAGTACAAGGATCTGGGCCTAAATCCATCGTTTTTTTGCCCTCCACACCACCCTGGGTTAGACACTGGCTATATGCAAATCAGCTCTGACCCTGTGCCCCATGGGAACAGTCCAGTCCGAACTACCAAGCCATGTCTTTCCGAGACCGGAATCAAGCATCCAAGGACCGGTTTCTGGCTATCAGCCTTTATTCAGCCTGGATAGCTTGACTCCAGTGGTGTGGAGAGCCTGGGACTCACGTCTGAGTATACCCAGCACACTCGGGGTGAACATTGCAAAAAACACAGTTGATGGACAGAATGTAGAACAATGTCATACATTCACCCCAGTACAAGGATCTGGGCCTAAATCCATCGTTTTTTTGTACTCCACACCACACTGGGTTAGACACTGGCTATATGCAAATCAGCTCTGACCCTGTGCCCCATGGGAACAGTCCAGTCTGAACTACCAAGCCATGTCTTTCCCAGACCGGAATCAAGCATCCAAGGACCGGTTTCTGGCTATCAGCCTTCATTCAGCCTGGATAGCTTGACTCCAGTGGTGTGGAGAGCCTGGGACTCACGTCTGAGTATACCCAGCACACTCAGGGTGAAAATTGCAAAAAACACAGTTGATGGACAGAATGTAGAACAATGTCATACATTCACCCCAGTACAAGGATCTGGGCCTAAATCCATCGTTTTTTTGCACTCCACACCACCCTGGGTTAGACACTGGCTATATGCAAATCAGCTCTGACCCTGTGCCCCATGGGAACAGTCCAGTCCGAACTACCAAGCCATGTCTTTCCCAGACCGGAATCAAGCATCCAAGGACCGGTTTCTGGCTATCAGCCTTCATTCAGCCTGGATAGCTTGACTCCAGTGGTGTGGAGAGCCTGGGACTCACGTCTGAGTATACCCAGCACACTCGTGGTGAAAATGGCAAAAAACACAGTTGATGGACAGAATGTAGAACAATGTCATACATTCACCCCAGTACAAGGATCTGGGCCTAAATCCATCATTTTTTTGCACTCCACACCACCCTGGGTTAGACACTGGCTATATGCAAATCAGCTCTGACCCTGTGCCATGGGAACAGTCCAGTCCGAACTACCAAGCCATGTCTTTCCCAGACCGGAATCAAGCATCCAAGGACCGGTTTCTGGCTATCAGCCTTCATTCAGCCTGGATAGCTTGACTCCAGTGGTGTGGAGAGCCTGGGACTCACGTCTGAGTATACCCAGCACACTCGGGGTGAAAATTGCAAAAAACACAGTTGATGGACAGAATGTAGAACAATGTCATACATTCACCCCAGTACAAGGATCAGGGCCTAAATCCATCGTTTTCTTGCACTCCACACCACCCTGGGTTAGACACTGGCTATATGCAAATCAGCTCTGACCCTGTGCCCCATGGGAACAGTCCAGTCCGAACTACCAAGCCATGTCTTTCCCAGACCGGAATCAAGCATCCAAGGACCGGTTTCTGGCTATCAGCCTTCATTCAGCCTGGATAGCTTGACTCCAGTGGTGTGGAGAGCCTGGGACTCACGTCTGAGTATACCCAGCACACTCGGGGTGAAAATTGCAAAAAACACAGTTGATGGACAGAATGTAGAACAATGTCATACATTCACCCCAGTACAAGGATCTGGGCCGAAATCCATCGTTTATTTGCACTCCACACCACCCTGGGTTAGACACTGGCTATATGCAAATCAGCTCTAACCCTGTGCCCCATTGGAACAGTCCAGTCCGAACTACCAAGCCATGTCTTTCCCAGACCGGAATCAAGCATCCAAGGACCGGTTTCTGGCTATCAGCCTTCATTCAGCCTGGATAGCTTGACTCCAGTGGTGTGGAGAGCCTGGGACTCACGTCTGAGTATACCCAGCACACTCGGGGTGAAAATTGCAAAAAATACAGTTGATGGACAGAATGTAGAACAGTAGAACAATGTCATACATTCACCCCAGTACAAGGATTTGGGCCTAAATCCATCGTTTATTTGCACTCCACACCACCCTGGGTTAGACACTGGCTATATGCAAATCAGCTCTGACCCTGTGCCCCATGGGAACAGTCCAGTCCGAACTACCAAGCCATGTCTTTCCCAGACCGGAACCAAGCATCCAAGGACCGGTTTCTGGCTATCAGCCTTCATTCAGCCTGGATAGCTTGACTCCAGTGGTGTGGAGAGCCTGGGACTCACGTCTGAGTATACTCAGCACACTCGGGGTGAAAATTGCAAAAAACACAGTTGATGGACAGAATGTAGAACAATGTCATACATTCACCCCAGTACAAGGATCTGGGCCTAAATCCATCGTTTTTTTGCACTCCACACCACCCTGGGTTAGACACTGGCTATTTGCAATTCAGCTCTGACCCTGTGCCCCATGGGAACAGTCCAGTCCGAACTACCAAGCCATGTCTTTGCCAGACCAGAATCAAGCATCCAAGGACCGGTTTCTGGCTATCAGCCTTCATTCAGCCTGGATAGCTTGACTCCAGTGGTGTGGAGAGCCTGGGACTCACGTCTGAGTATAATCAGCACACTCGGGGTGAAAATTGCAAAAAACACAGTTGATGGACAGAATGTAGAACAATGTCATACATTCACCCCAGTACAAGGATCTGGGCCTAAATCCATCATTTTTTTTGCACTCCACACCACCCTGGGTTAGACACTGGCTATATGCAAATCAGCTCTGACCCTGTGCCCCATGGGAACAGTCCAGTCTGAACTACCAAGCCATGTCTTTCCCAGACCGGAATCAAGCATCCAAGGACCGGTTTCTGGCTATCAGCCTTCATTCAGCCTGGATAGCTTGACTCCAGTGGTGTGGAGAGCCTGGGACTCACGTCTGAGTATACCCAGCACACTCGGGGTGAAAATGGCAAAAAACACAGTTGATGGACAGAATGTAGAACAATGTCATACATTCACCCCAGTACAAGGATCGGGGCCTAAATCCATCGTTTTCTTGCACTCCACATCACCCTGGGTTAGACACTGGCTATATGCAAATCAGCTCTGACCCTGTGCCCCATGGGAACAGTCCAGTCCGAACTACCAAGCCATGTCTTTCCCAGACCGGAATCAAGCATCCAAGGACTGGTTTCTGGCTATCAGCCTTCATTCAGCCTGGATAGCTTGACTCCAGTGGTGTGGAGAGCCTGGGACTCACGTCTGAGTATACCCAGCACACTCGGGGTGAAAATTGCAAAAAACACAGTTGATGGACAGAATGTAGAACAATGTCATACATTCACCCCAGTACAAGGATCTGGGCCGAAATCCATCGTTTATTTGCACTCCACACCACCCTGGGTTAGACACTGGCTATATGCAAATCAGCTCTAACCCTGTGCCCCATTGGAACAGTCCAGTCCGAACTACCAAGCCATGTCTTTCCCAGACCGGAATCAAGCATCCAAGGACCGGTTTCTGGCTATCAGCCTTCATTCAGCCTGGATAGCTTGACTCCAGTGGTGTGGAGAGCCTGGGACTCACGTCTGAGTATACCCAGCACACTCGGGGTGAAAATTGCCAAAAATACAGTTGATGGACAGAATGTAGAACAGTAGAACAATGTCATACATTCACCCCAGTACAAGGATTTGGGCCTAAATCCATCGTTTATTTGCACTCCACACCACCCTGGGTTAGACACTGGCTATATGCAAATCAGCTCTGACCCTGTGCCCCATGGAAACAGTCCAGTCCGAACTACCAAGCCATGTCTTTCCCAGACCGGAACCAAGCATCCAAGGACCGGTTTCTGGCTATCAGCCTTCATTCAGCCTGGATAGCTTGACTCCAGTGGTGTGGAGAGCCTGGGACTCACGTCTGAGTATACTCAGCACACTCGGGGTGAAAATTGCAAAAAACACAGTTGATGGACAGAATGTAGAACAATGTCATACATTCACCCCAGTACAAGGATCTGGGCCTAAATCCATCGTTTTTTTGCACTCCACACCACCCTGGGTTAGACACTGGCTATATGCAATTCAGCTCTGACCCTGTGCCCCATGGGAACAGTCCAGTCCGAACTACCAAGCCATGTCTTTCCCAGACCAGAATCAAGCATCCAAGGACCGGTTCCTGGCTATCAGCCTTCATTCAGCCTGGATAGCTTGACTCCAGTGGTGTGGAGAGCCTGGGACTCACGTCTGAGTATACCCAGCACACTCAGGGTGAAAATTGCAAAAAACACAGTTGATGGACAGAATGTAGAACAATGTCATACATTCACCCCAATACAAGGATCTGGGCCTAAATCCATCATTTTTTTGTACTCCACACCACCCTGGGTTAGACACTGGCTATATGCAAATCAGCTCTGACCCTGTGCCCCATGGGAACAGTCCAGTCCGAACTACCAAGCCATGTCTTTCCCAGACCAGAATCAAGCATCCAAGGAACGGTTTCTGGCTATCAGCCTTCATTCAGCCTGGATAGCTTGACTCCAGTGGTGTGGAGAGCCTGGGACTCACGTCTCAGTATACCCAGCACACTCGGGGTGAAAATTGCAAAAAACACAGTTGATGGACAGAATGTAGAACAATGTCATACATTCACCCCAGTACAAGGATCTGGGCCTAAATCCATCTTTTTTGGCACTCCACACCACCCTGGGTTAGACACTGGCTATATGCAAATCAGCTCTGACCCTGTGCCCCATGGGAACAGTCCAGTCTGAACTACCAAGCCATGTCTTTCCCAGACCGGAATCAAGCATCCAAGGACCGGTTTCTGGCTATCAGCCTTCATTCAGCCTGGATAGCTTGACTCCAGTGGTGTGGAGAGCCTGGGACTCACGTCTGAGTATACCCAGCACACTCAGGTTGAAAATTGCAAAAAACACAGTTGATGGACAGAATGTAGAACAATGTCATACATTCACCCCAGTACAAGGATCTGGGCCTAAATCCATCGGTTTTTTTGCACTCCACACCACCCTGGGTTAGACACTGGCTATATGCAAATCAGCTCTGACCCTGTGCCCCATGGGAACAGTCCAGTCCGAACTACCAAGCCATGTCTTTCCCAGACCGGAATCAAGCATCCAAGGACCGGTTTCTGGCTATCAGCCTTCATTCAGCCTGGATAGCTTGACTCCAGTGGTGTGGAGAGCCTGGGACTCACGTCTGAGTATACCCAGCACACTCGGGGTGAAAATGGCAAAAATCACAGTTGATGGACAGAATGTAGAACAATGTCATACATTCACCCCAGTACAAGGATCTGGGCCTAAATCCATCATTGTTTTGCACTCCACACCACCCTGGGTTAGACACTGGCTATATGCAAATCAGCTCTGACCCTGTGCCCCATGGGAACAGTCCAGTCCGAACTACCAAGCCATGTCTTTCCCAGACCGGAATCAAGCATCCAAGGACCGGTTTCTGGCTATCAGCCTTCATTCAGCCTGGATAGCTTGACTCCAGTGGTGTGGAGAGCCTGGGACTCACGTCTGAGTATACCCAGCACACTCGGGGTGAAAATGGCAAAAAACACAGTTGATGGACAGAATGTAGAACAATGTCATACATTCACCCCAGTACAAGGATCGGGGCCTAAATCCATCGTTTTCTTGCACTCCACATCACCCTGGGTTAGACACCGGCTGTATACAAATCAGCTCTCACCCTGTGCCCCATGGGAACAGTCCAGTCTGAACAAACAAGCCATGTCTTTCCCAGACCGGAATCAAGCATCCAAGGACCGGTTTCTGGCTATCAGCCTTCATTCAGCCTGGATAGCTTGACTCCAGTGGTTAGGAAAGCCTGGGACTCACGTCTGAGTATACCCAGCACACTCGGGGTGAAAATTGCAAAAAACACAGTTGATGGACAGAATGTAGAACAGTAGAACAATGTCATACATTCACCCCAGTACAAGGATCTGGGCCTAAATCCATCGTTTATTTGCACTCCACACCACCCTGGGTTAGACACTGACTATATGCAAATCAGCTCTGACCCTGTGCCCCATGGGAACAGTCCAGTCCGAACTACCAAGCCATGTCTTTCCCAGACAGAAATCAAGCATCCAAGGACCGGTTTCTGGCTATCAGCCTTAATTCACCCTGGATAGCTTGACTCCAGTGGTGTGGAGAGCCTGGGACTCACGTCTGAGTATACCCAGCACACTCGGGGTGAAAATTGCAAAAAACACAGTTGATGGACAGAATGTAGAACAATGTCATACATTCACCCCAGTACAAGGATCTGGGCCTAAATCCATCGTTTTTTTGCACTCCACACCACCCTGGGTTAGACACTGGCTATATGCAAATCAGCTCTGACCCTGTGCCCCATGGGAACAGTCCAGTCCGAACTACCAAGCCATGTCTTTCCCAGACCGGAATCAAGCATCCAAGGACCGGTTTCTGGCTATCAGCCTTCATTCAGCCTGGATAGCTTGACTCCAGTGGTGTGGAGAGCCTGGGACTCACGTCTGAGTATACCCAGCACACTCAGGGTGAAAATTGCAAAAAACACAGTTGATGGACAGAATGTAGAACAATGTCATACATTCACCCCAGTACAAGGATCTGGGCCTAAATCCATCGTTTTTTTTGCACTCCACACCACCCTGGGTTAGACACTGGCTATATGCAAATCAGCTCTGACCCTGTCCGAACTACCAAGCCATGTCTTTCCCAGACCGGAATCAAGCATCCAAGGACCGGTTTCTGGCTATCAGCCTTCATTCAGCCTGGATAGCTTGACTCCAGTGGTGTGGAGAGCCTGGGACTCACGTCTGAGTATACCCAGCACACTCGGGGTGAAAATGGCAAAAAACACAGTTGATGGACAGAATGTAGAACAATGTCATACATTCACCCCAGTACAATGATCTGGGCCTAAATCCATCGTTTTTTTGCACTCCACACCACCCTGGGTTAGACACTGGCTATATGCAAATCAGCTCTGACCCTGTGCCATGGGAACAGTCCAGTCCGAACTACCAAGCCATGTCTTTCCCAGACCGGAATCAAGCATCCAAGGACCGGTTTCTGGCTATCAGCCTTCATTCAGCCTGGATAGCTTGATTCCAGTGGTGTGGAGAGCCTGAGACTCACGTCTGAGTATACCCAGCACACTCGGGTGAAAATTGCAAAAAACACAGTTGATGGACAGAATGTAGAACAATGTCATACATTCACCCCAGTACAAGGATCTGGGCCTAAATCCATTGTTTTTTTGTACTCCACACCACCCTGGGTTAGACACCGGCTGTATACAAATCAGCTCTCACCTGTGCCTCATGGGAACAGTCCAGTCTGAACTAACAAGCCATGTCTTTCCCAGACCGGAATCAAGCATCCAAGGACCGGTTTCTGGCTATCAGCCTTCATTCAGCCTGGATAGCTTGACTCCAGTGGTGTGGAGAGCCTGGGACTCACGTCTGAGTATACCCAGCACACTCGGGGTGAAAATGGCCAAAAACACAGTTGATGGACAGAATGTAGAACAATGTCATACATTCACCCCAGTACAAGGATCAGGGCCTAAATCCATCGTTTTCTTGCACTCCACATCACCCTGGGTTAGACACTGGCTATATGCAAATCAGCTCTGACCCTGTGCCCCATGGGAACAGTCCAGTCCGAACTACCAAGCCATGTCTTTCCCAGACCGGAATCAAGCATCCAAGGACCGGTTTCTGGCTATCAGCCTTCATTCAGCCTGGATAGCTTGACTCCAGTGGTGTGGAGAGCCTGGGACTCACGTCTGAGTATACCCAGCACACTCGGGGTGAAAATTGCAAAAAACACAGTTGATGGACAGAATGTAGAACAATGTCATACATTCACCCCAGTACAAGGATCTGGGCCGAAATCCATCGTTTATTTGCACTCCACACCACCCTGGGTTAGACACTGGCTATATGCAAATCAGCTCTAACCCTGTGCCCCATTGGAACAGTCCAGTCCGAACTACCAAGCCATGTCTTTCCCAGACCGGAATCAAGCATCCAAGGACCGGTTTCTGGCTATCAGCCTTCATTCAGCCTGGATAGCTTGACTCCAGTGGTGTGGAGAGCCTGGGACTCACGTCTGAGTATACCCAGCACACTCGGGGTGAAAATTGCAAAAAATACAGTTGATGGACAGAATGTAGAACAGTAGAACAATGTCATACATTCACCCCAGTACAAGGATTTGGGCCTAAATCCATCGTTTATTTGCACTCCACACCACCCTGGGTTAGACACTGGCTATATGCAAATCAGCTCTGACCCTGTGCCCCATGGGAACAGTCCAGTCCGAACTACCAAGCCATGTCTTTCCCAGACCGGAACCAAGCATCCAAGGACCGGTTTCTGGCTATCAGCCTTCATTCAGCCTGGATAGCTTGACTCCAGTGGTGTGGAGAGCCTGGGACTCACGTCTGAGTATACTCAGCACACTCGGGGTGAAAATTGCAAAAAACACAGTTGATGGACAGAATGTAGAACAATGTCATACATTCACCCCAGTACAAGGATCTGGGCCTAAATCCATCGTTTTTTTGCACTCCACACCACCCTGGGTTAGACACTGGCTATTTGCAATTCAGCTCTGACCCTGTGCCCCATGGGAACAGTCCAGTCCGAACTACCAAGCCATGTCTTTGCCAGACCAGAATCAAGCATCCAAGGACCGGTTTCTGGCTATCAGCCTTCATTCAGCCTGGATAGCTTGACTCCAGTGGTGTGGAGAGCCTGGGACTCACGTCTGAGTATAATCAGCACACTCGGGGTGAAAATTGCAAAAAACACAGTTGATGGACAGAATGTAGAACAATGTCATACATTCACCCCAGTACAAGGATCTGGGCCTAAATCCATCATTTTTTTTGCACTCCACACCACCCTGGGTTAGACACTGGCTATATGCAAATCAGCTCTGACCCTGTGCCCCATGGGAACAGTCCAGTCTGAACTACCAAGCCATGTCTTTCCCAGACCGGAATCAAGCATCCAAGGACCGGTTTCTGGCTATCAGCCTTCATTCAGCCTGGATAGCTTGACTCCAGTGGTGTGGAGAGCCTGGGACTCACGTCTGAGTATACCCAGCACACTCGGGGTGAAAATGGCAAAAAACACAGTTGATGGACAGAATGTAGAACAATGTCATACATTCACCCCAGTACAAGGATCGGGGCCTAAATCCATCGTTTTCTTGCACTCCACATCACCCTGGGTTAGACACTGGCTATATGCAAATCAGCTCTGACCCTGTGCCCCATGGGAACAGTCCAGTCCGAACTACCAAGCCATGTCTTTCCCAGACCGGAATCAAGCATCCAAGGACTGGTTTCTGGCTATCAGCCTTCATTCAGCCTGGATAGCTTGACTCCAGTGGTGTGGAGAGCCTGGGACTCACGTCTGAGTATACCCAGCACACTCGGGGTGAAAATTGCAAAAAACACAGTTGATGGACAGAATGTAGAACAATGTCATACATTCACCCCAGTACAAGGATCTGGGCCGAAATCCATCGTTTATTTGCACTCCACACCACCCTGGGTTAGACACTGGCTATATGCAAATCAGCTCTAACCCTGTGCCCCATTGGAACAGTCCAGTCCGAACTACCAAGCCATGTCTTTCCCAGACCGGAATCAAGCATCCAAGGACCGGTTTCTGGCTATCAGCCTTCATTCAGCCTGGATAGCTTGACTCCAGTGGTGTGGAGAGCCTGGGACTCACGTCTGAGTATATCCAGCACACTCGGGGTGAAAATTGCCAAAAATACAGTTGATGGACAGAATGTAGAACAGTAGAACAATGTCATACATTCACCCCAGTACAAGGATTTGGGCCTAAATCCATCGTTTATTTGCACTCCACACCACCCTGGGTTAGACACTGGCTATATGCAAATCAGCTCTGACCCTGTGCCCCATGGAAACAGTCCAGTCCGAACTACCAAGCCATGTCTTTCCCAGACCGGAACCAAGCATCCAAGGACCGGTTTCTGGCTATCAGCCTTCATTCAGCCTGGATAGCTTGACTCCAGTGGTGTGGAGAGCCTGGGACTCACGTCTGAGTATACTCAGCACACTCGGGGTGAAAATTGCAAAAAACACAGTTGATGGACAGAATGTAGAACAATGTCATACATTCACCCCAGTACAAGGATCTGGGCCTAAATCCATCGTTTTTTTGCACTCCACACCACCCTGGGTTAGACACTGGCTATATGCAATTCAGCTCTGACCCTGTGCCCCATGGGAACAGTCCAGTCCGAACTACCAAGCCATGTCTTTCCCAGACCAGAATCAAGCATCCAAGGACCGGTTCCTGGCTATCAGCCTTCATTCAGCCTGGATAGCTTGACTCCAGTGGTGTGGAGAGCCTGGGACTCACGTCTGAGTATACCCAGCACACTCAGGGTGAAAATTGCAAAAAACACAGTTGATGGACAGAATGTAGAACAATGTCATACATTCACCCCAATACAAGGATCTGGGCCTAAATCCATCATTTTTTTGTACTCCACACCACCCTGGGTTAGACACTGGCTATATGCAAATCAGCTCTGACCCTGTGCCCCATGGGAACAGTCCAGTCCGAACTACCAAGCCATGTCTTTCCCAGACCAGAATCAAGCATCCAAGGAACGGTTTCTGGCTATCAGCCTTCATTCAGCCTGGATAGCTTGACTCCAGTGGTGTGGAGAGCCTGGGACTCACGTCTCAGTATACCCAGCACACTCGGGGTGAAAATTGCAAAAAACACAGTTGATGGACAGAATGTAGAACAATGTCATACATTCACCCCAGTACAAGGATCTGGGCCTAAATCCATCTTTTTTGGCACTCCACACCACCCTGGGTTAGACACTGGCTATATGCAAATCAGCTCTGACCCTGTGCCCCATGGGAACAGTCCAGTCTGAACTACCAAGCCATGTCTTTCCCAGACCGGAATCAAGCATCCAAGGACCGGTTTCTGGCTATCAGCCTTCATTCAGCCTGGATAGCTTGACTCCAGTGGTGTGGAGAGCCTGGGACTCACGTCTGAGTATACCCAGCACACTCAGGTTGAAAATTGCAAAAAACACAGTTGATGGACAGAATGTAGAACAATGTCATACATTCACCCCAGTACAAGGATCTGGGCCTAAATCCATCGGTTTTTTTGCACTCCACACCACCCTGGGTTAGACACTGGCTATATGCAAATCAGCTCTGACCCTGTGCCCCATGGGAACAGTCCAGTCCGAACTACCAAGCCATGTCTTTCCCAGACCGGAATCAAGCATCCAAGGACCGGTTTCTGGCTATCAGCCTTCATTCAGCCTGGATAGCTTGACTCCAGTGGTGTGGAGAGCCTGGGACTCACGTCTGAGTATACCCAGCACACTCGGGGTGAAAATGGCAAAAATCACAGTTGATGGACAGAATGTAGAACAATGTCATACATTCACCCCAGTACAAGGATCTGGGCCTAAATCCATCATTGTTTTGCACTCCACACCACCCTGGGTTAGACACTGGCTATATGCAAATCAGCTCTGACCCTGTGCCCCATGGGAACAGTCCAGTCCGAACTACCAAGCCATGTCTTTCCCAGACCGGAATCAAGCATCCAAGGACCGGTTTCTGGCTATCAGCCTTCATTCAGCCTGGATAGCTTGACTCCAGTGGTGTGGAGAGCCTGGGACTCACGTCTGAGTATACCCAGCACACTCGGGGTGAAAATGGCAAAAAACACAGTTGATGGACAGAATGTAGAACAATGTCATACATTCACCCCAGTACAAGGATCGGGGCCTAAATCCATCGTTTTCTTGCACTCCACATCACCCTGGGTTAGACACCGGCTGTATACAAATCAGCTCTCACCCTGTGCCCCATGGGAACAGTCCAGTCTGAACAAACAAGCCATGTCTTTCCCAGACCGGAATCAAGCATCCAAGGACCGGTTTCTGGCTATCAGCCTTCATTCAGCCTGGATAGCTTGACTCCAGTGGTTAGGAAAGCCTGGGACTCACGTCTGAGTATACCCAGCACACTCGGGGTGAAAATTGCAAAAAACACAGTTGATGGACAGAATGTAGAACAGTAGAACAATGTCATACATTCACCCCAGTACAAGGATCTGGGCCTAAATCCATCGTTTATTTGCACTCCACACCACCCTGGGTTAGACACTGACTATATGCAAATCAGCTCTGACCCTGTGCCCCATGGGAACAGTCCAGTCCGAACTACCAAGCCATGTCTTTCCCAGACAGAAATCAAGCATCCAAGGACCGGTTTCTGGCTATCAGCCTTAATTCACCCTGGATAGCTTGACTCCAGTGGTGTGGAGAGCCTGGGACTCACGTCTGAGTATACCCAGCACACTCGGGGTGAAAATTGCAAAAAACACAGTTGATGGACAGAATGTAGAACAATGTCATACATTCACCCCAGTACAAGGATCTGGGCCTAAATCCATCGTTTTTTTGCACTCCACACCACCCTGGGTTAGACACTGGCTATATGCAAATCAGCTCTGACCCTGTGCCCCATGGGAACAGTCCAGTCCGAACTACCAAGCCATGTCTTTCCCAGACCGGAATCAAGCATCCAAGGACCGGTTTCTGGCTATCAGCCTTCATTCAGCCTGGATAGCTTGACTCCAGTGGTGTGGAGAGCCTGGGACTCACGTCTGAGTATACCCAGCACACTCAGGGTGAAAATTGCAAAAAACACAGTTGATGGACAGAATGTAGAACAATGTCATACATTCACCCCAGTACAAGGATCTGGGCCTAAATCCATCGTTTTTTTTGCACTCCACACCACCCTGGGTTAGACACTGGCTATATGCAAATCAGCTCTGACCCTGTCCGAACTACCAAGCCATGTCTTTCCCAGACCGGAATCAAGCATCCAAGGACCGGTTTCTGGCTATCAGCCTTCATTCAGCCTGGATAGCTTGACTCCAGTGGTGTGGAGAGCCTGGGACTCACGTCTGAGTATACCCAGCACACTCGGGGTGAAAATGGCAAAAAACACAGTTGATGGACAGAATGTAGAACAATGTCATACATTCACCCCAGTACAATGATCTGGGCCTAAATCCATCGTTTTTTTGCACTCCACACCACCCTGGGTTAGACACTGGCTATATGCAAATCAGCTCTGACCCTGTGCCATGGGAACAGTCCAGTCCGAACTACCAAGCCATGTCTTTCCCAGACCGGAATCAAGCATCCAAGGACCGGTTTCTGGCTATCAGCCTTCATTCAGCCTGGATAGCTTGACTCCAGTGGTGTGGAGAGCCTGAGACTCACGTCTGAGTATACCCAGCACACTCGGGTGAAAATTGCAAAAAACACAGTTGATGGACAGAATGTAGAACAATGTCATACATTCACCCCAGTACAAGGATCTGGGCCTAAATCCATTGTTTTTTTGTACTCCACACCACCCTGGGTTAGACACCGGCTGTATACAAATCAGCTCTCACCTGTGCCTCATGGGAACAGTCCAGTCTGAACTAACAAGCCATGTCTTTCCCAGACCGGAATCAAGCATCCAAGGACCGGTTTCTGGCTATCAGCCTTCATTCAGCCTGGATAGCTTGACTCCAGTGGTGTGGAGAGCCTGGGACTCACGTCTGAGTATACCCAGCACACTCGGGGTGAAAATGGCCAAAAACACAGTTGATGGACAGAATGTAGAACAATGTCATACATTCACCCCAGTACAAGGATCTGGGCCGAAATCCATCGTTTATTTGCACTCCACACCACCCTGGGTTAGACACTCGCTATATGCAAATCAGCTCTAACCCTGTGCCCCATTGGAACAGTCCAGTCCGAACTACCAAGCCATGTCTTTCCCAGACCGGCATCAAGCATCCAAGGACCGGTTTCTGGCTATCAGCCTTCATTCAGCCTGGATAGCTTGACTCCAGTGGTGTGGAGAGCCTGGGACTCACGTCTGAGTATACCCAGCACACTCGGGGTGAAAATTGCAAAAAATACAGTTGATGGACAGAATGTAGAACAGTAGAACAATGTCATACATTCACCCCAGTACAAGGATCTGGGCCTAAATCCATCTTTTTTGGCACTCCACACCACCCTGGGTTAGACACTGGCTATATGCAAATCAGCTCTGACCCTGTGCCCCATGGGAACAGTCCAGTCTGAACTACCAAGCCATGTCTTTCCCAGACCGGAATCAAGCATCCAAGGACCGGTTTCTGGCTATCAGCCTTCATTCAGCCTGGATAGCTTGACTCCAGTGGTGTGGAGAGCCTGGGACTCACGTCTGAGTATACCCAGCACACTCAGGGTGAAAATTGCAAAAAACACAGTTGATGGACAGAATGTAGAACAATGTCATACATTCACCCCAGTACAAGGATCTGGGCCTAAATCCATCGGTTTTTTTGCACTCCACACCACCCTGGGTTAGACACTGGCTATATGCAAATCAGCTCTAACCCTGTGCCCCATTGGAACAGTCCAGTCCGAACTACCAAGCCATGTCTTTCCCAGACCGGAATCAAGCATCCAAGGACCGGTTTCTGGCTATCAGCCTTCATTCAGCCTGGATAGCTTGACTCCAGTGGTGTGGAGAGCCTGGGACTCACGTCTGAGTATACCCAGCACACTCGGGGTGAAAATTGCAAAAAATACAGTTGATGGACAGAATGTAGAACAGTAGAACAATGTCATACATTCACCCCAGTACAAGGATTTGGGCCTAAATCCATCGTTTATTTGCACTCCACACCACCCTGGGTTAGACACTGGCTATATGCAAATCAGCTCTGACCCTGTGCCCCATGGGAACAGTCCAGTCCGAACTACCAAGCCATGTCTTTCCCAGACCGGAACCAAGCATCCAAGGACCGGTTTCTGGCTATCAGCCTTCATTCAGCCTGGATAGCTTGACTCCAGTGGTGTGGAGAGCCTGGGACTCACGTCTGAGTATACTCAGCACACTCGGGGTGAAAATTGCAAAAAACACAGTTGATGGACAGAATGTAGAACAATGTCATACATTCACCCCAGTACAAGGATCTGGGCCTAAATCCATCGTTTTTTTGCACTCCACACCACCCTGGGTTAGACACTGGCTATTTGCAATTCAGCTCTGACCCTGTGCCCCATGGGAACAGTCCAGTCCGAACTACCAAGCCATGTCTTTGCCAGACCAGAATCAAGCATCCAAGGACCGGTTTCTGGCTATCAGCCTTCATTCAGCCTGGATAGCTTGACTCCAGTGGTGTGGAGAGCCTGGGACTCACGTCTGAGTATAATCAGCACACTCGGGGTGAAAATTGCAAAAAACACAGTTGATGGACAGAATGTAGAACAATGTCATACATTCACCCCAGTACAAGGATCTGGGCCTAAATCCATCATTTTTTTTGCACTCCACACCACCCTGGGTTAGACACTGGCTATATGCAAATCAGCTCTGACCCTGTGCCCCATGGGAACAGTCCAGTCTGAACTACCAAGCCATGTCTTTCCCAGACCGGAATCAAGCATCCAAGGACCGGTTTCTGGCTATCAGCCTTCATTCAGCCTGGATAGCTTGACTCCAGTGGTGTGGAGAGCCTGGGACTCACGTCTGAGTATACCCAGCACACTCGGGGTGAAAATGGCAAAAAACACAGTTGATGGACAGAATGTAGAACAATGTCATACATTCACCCCAGTACAAGGATCGGGGCCTAAATCCATCGTTTTCTTGCACTCCACATCACCCTGGGTTAGACACTGGCTATATGCAAATCAGCTCTGACCCTGTGCCCCATGGGAACAGTCCAGTCCGAACTACCAAGCCATGTCTTTCCCAGACCGGAATCAAGCATCCAAGGACTGGTTTCTGGCTATCAGCCTTCATTCAGCCTGGATAGCTTGACTCCAGTGGTGTGGAGAGCCTGGGACTCACGTCTGAGTATACCCAGCACACTCGGGGTGAAAATTGCAAAAAACACAGTTGATGGACAGAATGTAGAACAATGTCATACATTCACCCCAGTACAAGGATCTGGGCCGAAATCCATCGTTTATTTGCACTCCACACCACCCTGGGTTAGACACTGGCTATATGCAAATCAGCTCTAACCCTGTGCCCCATTGGAACAGTCCAGTCCGAACTACCAAGCCATGTCTTTCCCAGACCGGAATCAAGCATCCAAGGACCGGTTTCTGGCTATCAGCCTTCATTCAGCCTGGATAGCTTGACTCCAGTGGTGTGGAGAGCCTGGGACTCACGTCTGAGTATACCCAGCACACTCGGGGTGAAAATTGCCAAAAATACAGTTGATGGACAGAATGTAGAACAGTAGAACAATGTCATACATTCACCCCAGTACAAGGATTTGGGCCTAAATCCATCGTTTATTTGCACTCCACACCACCCTGGGTTAGACACTGGCTATATGCAAATCAGCTCTGACCCTGTGCCCCATGGAAACAGTCCAGTCCGAACTACCAAGCCATGTCTTTCCCAGACCGGAACCAAGCATCCAAGGACCGGTTTCTGGCTATCAGCCTTCATTCAGCCTGGATAGCTTGACTCCAGTGGTGTGGAGAGCCTGGGACTCACGTCTGAGTATACTCAGCACACTCGGGGTGAAAATTGCAAAAAACACAGTTGATGGACAGAATGTAGAACAATGTCATACATTCACCCCAGTACAAGGATCTGGGCCTAAATCCATCGTTTTTTTGCACTCCACACCACCCTGGGTTAGACACTGGCTATATGCAATTCAGCTCTGACCCTGTGCCCCATGGGAACAGTCCAGTCCGAACTACCAAGCCATGTCTTTCCCAGACCAGAATCAAGCATCCAAGGACCGGTTCCTGGCTATCAGCCTTCATTCAGCCTGGATAGCTTGACTCCAGTGGTGTGGAGAGCCTGGGACTCACGTCTGAGTATACCCAGCACACTCAGGGTGAAAATTGCAAAAAACACAGTTGATGGACAGAATGTAGAACAATGTCATACATTCACCCCAATACAAGGATCTGGGCCTAAATCCATCATTTTTTTGTACTCCACACCACCCTGGGTTAGACACTGGCTATATGCAAATCAGCTCTGACCCTGTGCCCCATGGGAACAGTCCAGTCCGAACTACCAAGCCATGTCTTTCCCAGACCAGAATCAAGCATCCAAGGAACGGTTTCTGGCTATCAGCCTTCATTCAGCCTGGATAGCTTGACTCCAGTGGTGTGGAGAGCCTGGGACTCACGTCTCAGTATACCCAGCACACTCGGGGTGAAAATTGCAAAAAACACAGTTGATGGACAGAATGTAGAACAATGTCATACATTCACCCCAGTACAAGGATCTGGGCCTAAATCCATCTTTTTTGGCACTCCACACCACCCTGGGTTAGACACTGGCTATATGCAAATCAGCTCTGACCCTGTGCCCCATGGGAACAGTCCAGTCTGAACTACCAAGCCATGTCTTTCCCAGACCGGAATCAAGCATCCAAGGACCGGTTTCTGGCTATCAGCCTTCATTCAGCCTGGATAGCTTGACTCCAGTGGTGTGGAGAGCCTGGGACTCACGTCTGAGTATACCCAGCACACTCAGGTTGAAAATTGCAAAAAACACAGTTGATGGACAGAATGTAGAACAATGTCATACATTCACCCCAGTACAAGGATCTGGGCCTAAATCCATCGGTTTTTTTGCACTCCACACCACCCTGGGTTAGACACTGGCTATATGCAAATCAGCTCTGACCCTGTGCCCCATGGGAACAGTCCAGTCCGAACTACCAAGCCATGTCTTTCCCAGACCGGAATCAAGCATCCAAGGACCGGTTTCTGGCTATCAGCCTTCATTCAGCCTGGATAGCTTGACTCCAGTGGTGTGGAGAGCCTGGGACTCACGTCTGAGTATACCCAGCACACTCGGGGTGAAAATGGCAAAAATCACAGTTGATGGACAGAATGTAGAACAATGTCATACATTCACCCCAGTACAAGGATCTGGGCCTAAATCCATCATTGTTTTGCACTCCACACCACCCTGGGTTAGACACTGGCTATATGCAAATCAGCTCTGACCCTGTGCCCCATGGGAACAGTCCAGTCCGAACTACCAAGCCATGTCTTTCCCAGACCGGAATCAAGCATCCAAGGACCGGTTTCTGGCTATCAGCCTTCATTCAGCCTGGATAGCTTGACTCCAGTGGTGTGGAGAGCCTGGGACTCACGTCTGAGTATACCCAGCACACTCGGGGTGAAAATGGCAAAAAACACAGTTGATGGACAGAATGTAGAACAATGTCATACATTCACCCCAGTACAAGGATCGGGGCCTAAATCCATCGTTTTCTTGCACTCCACATCACCCTGGGTTAGACACCGGCTGTATACAAATCAGCTCTCACCCTGTGCCCCATGGGAACAGTCCAGTCTGAACAAACAAGCCATGTCTTTCCCAGACCGGAATCAAGCATCCAAGGACCGGTTTCTGGCTATCAGCCTTCATTCAGCCTGGATAGCTTGACTCCAGTGGTTAGGAAAGCCTGGGACTCACGTCTGAGTATACCCAGCACACTCGGGGTGAAAATTGCAAAAAACACAGTTGATGGACAGAATGTAGAACAGTAGAACAATGTTGTAGGAGAGTAGGGTCTGCTATCCTATGGTCACCCCAATTTTTGCTTTTTGCTTCACTGGTTTTCGACTTACTGAGGCTGTGGGCCTGCTAATCAGACCCCCAGCCTGCTGTTCTCTCTCTAAATTTATAATACATGTGCTATAGGTACATACCACAATTGGAAATGGACTCCTTGTCAGCCCCTGTACCATGCACTATAGGTGCCCAGGGCATAGGTGCCACCAAGGCCTACCAGGGGCTGAAGCATAGCTTTTGCCACCCCTGGCTGGTTCTTAAATTGACACAACTGGCTGAACACTCAGCTGGGGCAAGTGGGTGTAATCACCCCTTGCTTAGATATAGTATACCTATATCTAAACCTATATCTGGACACATATATAGCCTGTAAGCCACTCCTATGGAAGGCCTCATCAATCCTGGAGGCCGAGTGCGTGGTTTTATGTGAGATGGTGCTCTGGCATGAGCTGGGCCTGTCTGCAGCTGTCGGGAACAACTCCCTAAGCTGATCCGGGATAATGCCATACCATATACTCTTAAGCGCATTATAATCCTCGCGGTTATATAGCAACTTTGGTTTGGCTTTATCAAAACATGTCGTGTAAGGTGTCATACGAATTGGAATACTATCCCCTCGCCAGTTCTGGCGACGGGGATAGCATTCCACCCTTCTAGAGGGAGAAGACATGTTACTTTACTGAAACGCGGCTGATTTAAAATGAGCCTCAGATCCACAAAATGGATGCCCCTGCCACAGACACGGGTCTGACCTCCTGCTGCTGACCGAAACCCGGCAGAGGAGGCCTGGACAAAGAGTTTCCTGTCACAGGGCGGTGTCAAACCACCCCAGACAGGAGATAGTGGATTGGAGTAGGGAGGTTTCAATGAAACCAGACACTGCCTGGGGAGCACAAGGCTGCCCCTTGCAGGATCCGGCCAAACCGGTTCTGGGGCCTCCCAGCCCCTGTCCCAGCGCGGCCAGGATCAAAGGAGAGGGGTGTAACCACCCCCTTCCTGGGTCCCACCCATAGGAGGGGACCTAGCAGGATGTCCAACCCCCTAGATTCGAATAAGAGGGGGAGCAGTCCCAACGGACCTCAGATCATCCTGAAGAAACATAAGAAACGAAATCTGGACCCTTCGACTTTCTACACGACGTGAGAAGACTGAAGAATCTCCCTTGTGGTCAAGGAGTGACCACCCTGTGCAAACAGGCACCATCCAGCCCTCGACCCTTGCTTTGTTGCAGTTCCCGCCGGAACTCGAGCGACAGAGATCGACGAGATCAAGCTTGCCTGCCTTCTACCTGCCCGATCCACAGTCCCTGCAGAGCTGAGACCCGTGGAGGCGACCGGAAGCGTGGGGCACGCCATCTTGAAAAGGCCACGAGACGCTGACCGTGCGGCCCACGAGTGACCCTCGAAGCTGTACACCGGGGTTTGAGAAGCCCCAGCCCCGAGCTCCACTTGCACCAAAGCTCACCCCTCCACACTCGACGAGTGCTGCGTGGGGCCCTTCTGCTTGTGTGCGCTCGACGCGTTGGCCCGGTCACTTGCCAGCGGGCTTGTGGCCCCTGTGCCGACGAACTTCGAAATACGACTTGCTTTTCTGGTTGCTCCAGATCTGCACCAGCTCCTGTGAAAAGGAGCACCCACTCTGACCCTCCTGGTTCGAGTGATAAGCAATCTCCCGGTTCCGCGTGGATTGCTTTTGCCAAGTGCTGTTTGCTACAATCTTCAAGCCGACGGTGCTGACGGCGAGAGCCTACGTGGGACAGATCGTGACCTGCTCCTGGACGTCGCAGATGCCCCAGAGCCCACGTGACAGCGGAGAGAAGCCTATCGACAACCGCCTGATTGCGCCCGACATTGCCTGGTTCCGTCCTGGTTCCACCCTGGTCACTGCTGAGTGACCCAGACTCTGTCCCCTCTGCTTTCAGGTACTTTTCTACATCGATCCACCCTTGGATCGCACCGGACACTTCTGCTTCACAGCGCCTGCAGCTGCAACAGCTCCAAGCACCCAGAACCTGCGTGACAGAACCCGACGCCACTTCGACCCTGTGCACCCACGGCCTGTGGGTGAGGTAACTTTGCAACGCCGGTGTCTTTACACTGGTACACACCTCTAGGGTCTGTGTCTAAAGTTTTGTGTTCCTAGGTTCAGCGGAAGTATCTTTTTATTCACTTTAATTGACTTTTACGCACCATTGACAGTGCATTGGTGCGCGCTGCACTTTCCGTGCTGCATCCGTCTCCTGTGGGCTACTCCCGACTTCTTCATTGCTTGTCCTGACTGCTCCCAGCGAATCTCTAGGCCCTAGGCCTAACCATTGTTCGTAAAGTGTTACTTATACCACTTTTTTGATATATGGTCTGAGTGGCCACCCGCCCTCATCCATAAACGTGCAACTTTATATGTGTAACAGTGCTTTTGATTTAACGCTTGTGCCCCTTTCCTCATAAAGAGTACTGGGGAGTAATTTAGAAATAAATACATATATTTTTATAATATATACTTGTGTGGTGTCCTTTCATTTGATTACAGGATTGTATGTGGTAAAACAAGCTCGCTTAACACGACCTCTTAAGTTAAGCCTTTAAGGCTGCTTAGTCCATGCTACCACTAGGATAGCTTGTCTACAAGGTTGACTTACAACCTGACATCTTTGGGGTTTGCTTGGACTGATAACCAGTGGTTCCAGAATTGGAAACACTACCTATCAGGCCAACTTCTCACATTGGTGTGCAGCGGTGCGGATTTGAGCTTGCTGTTTGTTTTACCATTGCAATCTTTATCAAATTGAAAGATCACATCAAGTACCTCTAGGTACATATAAATCAAAAGCTTAGCATATTAAGTTCTACTGAACTTAGTAGTTGTAGATTAAAGGGATTAGCACACCCTGACTACAACTCACTAGCAAGGTACAGTAGGAAACCACTTAGTGTAGGTAAGTGCACCACTTACACCTCACTAGCAGTCATGTCTGATACAGGTAGAGCTTCAGGCTCTGCTCCTGTAATAGTTGATCCTATAGGGACAACATCCAGATATGACAACCTTAGCCACAAAGACCTGAGTGCCTTGTGCACAGCCAGGGGGCTAAAAAAGGGCAGAGGCCCTACCATTCCTTCCCTAATAGCTCTCCTAGAAAAGGATGACCTAGATAAGGCGATTCAGACTCCCTTAGAAACAGAGGAAGGGATAAACTCCCCTGAGAATGAGGATCTTCAAGAAGGAGTAGAGGAGGAAGAGGAAGACCCAGAGGAAGGCTCTGATGTAGAAGAGCCTGAAGATCAGGATCAGGTGGGAAACCAGGTACAGGTTGCCAGGCTTAACCAGGCCAACTTGGACCTACATGGGAATGGAGGGGGCCAGCACCACTCCAGATCTCATAACCAAATTCTCCCAGGTAATAGAAGGGAGAGATCTCTGTCAAGGGACTCTCACCTTTCTAGTGCCTCAAGAGAATCTCAAAGAGGAATGACTTCCTCCCAGAGAATAGAGCATAGGGCCAGAATGAGGGCTGTCCAACTCCAAATAGAAAGGGAAGAGGTAGCCTTGGCTCAAGCTAAACTTGCTTTAGCAAGAGAGAAAAAATTGTGTGGCTTAGATGCCACTGGTGGCAGCAAAGTTCCTAAAGAAAAAGACAGGGCCTATGACAATAGAAACCTGACAAAAATTGTGCCCCCCTACAAGGAAGGGGATGATATCCACAAATGGATGACTGCTCTTGAGAGGGCCTGCATGGTACAGCAGGTCCCTGAGGATCAGTGGGCAGCAATTTTATGGTACTCCTTTTCTGAGAAAGGGAGGGACAGGCTCCTCACTGTTAGACCTGAGGATGCCAAAAACTACTCTGTTCTGAAGAGTGCTCTTATTGAAGGGTTTGGCCTAACCACTGAGCAATACAGGTTGTTGTTCAGAGACACCCAAAAAGCACAGACTCAGGACTGGACTGATTTTGTAGATTGTGCCACTAAGGCTCTGGAGGGTTGGCTGCAGGGAAGTAAAGTTTCAGACTATACAGGATTGTACAATCTTATGATGAGAGAACAGATCCTTAATAACTGTCAGAACCAGCTGTTGCATCAATACCTTGTTGACTCTGATTTGACCTCTCCCCAAGAATTGGGAAAGAAGGCAGACAAATGGGTCAGAACAAGGATTAAGCAGAAAAACCAGAACCAAGGTGACCAGAAGAAAACAGACCAGAAGGGTGGGAATCAGAAAGATAAAGAAAAGGACCAGAAGTCTTCAGGCCCCCAAACTAGCAATAAGGAGGGGGGTTCCCAAAATGGAAACAAGAAAAAGAAGAACGATGGCCCAAAGAAACCTTGGTGTAATACCTGCAAATCAGTTTCACACTGGGGCAGTGAATGCACTAAGAAAAATCCAGTCCCCACCACTGCAGCTCCTAAAGCAACTGCACCCCCTAGTACAGTCAGCAGTGGTGGTACACAGCCAAAGGGTTTAGTAGGGTTGACCCTGGGTACTGAGGTGGAATCTGGCCTAGTCAGAATCCCCACACAGGCAGTTCTCCTATATGATGTGGACATATCTTTGCCCACTGCAGTAAGCCCCAGTAACCTGGGCAAATATAGGCAGACTCCCTTAATTAATGAGAAACTGGCTCAGGCCTACAGGGACACTTGTGCCAGTGTCACAATGGTGGCACCTGGCTTTGTGGACCCTGGACAAATTGTACTAGGTGAAAGTTACCTAGTGACCAATGCAAGCAACTCCACTACTTCCCATAGTGTGGCTGTTGTGAACTTCTCCTGGGGAGGGGTAGATGGCCTAAAGAAAGTTGTTGTGAGTGCAGACCTCCCAGTAGACTGTCTGTTAGGCAATGATCTTGAAAGCTCAGTTTGGTCAGAAGTGGAGTACAGGACTCATGCAGAAATGCTAGGGATTTCAGCTCATGTCCTTGCAGTGACAAGGTCTCAGGCTAAGAAGTGCCTTCCTGAACCAGTGGTGGATCTTGAAACAATAGACCAACCACAACCCAAGAGAAGGAGCAAGAGGGTTAAGGCTGTGCCTTCCCACTTGCCCCAGGTTGAGGATCAGGTTTCACAGGAAACTGATTCTGCAGTCCAAGAGGAGACTGTCTCTGAGGAGCTTGAACCTGATCAGGTTGAGTTTCTGGGGACAGGGGGACCCTCAAGGGCAGACCTGGGGCAGGCCCAATTAGATTGCCCTTCACTTGAACCCCTCAGACAGCAAGCTGCTGCTGAGGCTGCAGGGAATGCTCAAGGTACCCATAAAGTGTATTGGGATGAAGGACTCCTTTATTCAGAGGCTAGAGACCCCAAGCCTGGCACAACCAGGAGGTTGGTTATACCTTTGAAGTTTAGGGGCTTCCTTCTTACCTTGGCCCATGATATTCCCCTTGCAGGACACTTAGGCCAGAACAAGACTTGGGACAGGCTTGTTCCACACTTTCACTGGCCTCACATGTCAGAAAATGTCAAGGAGTTTTGTCGCTCCTGTGTCACTTGCCAAGCCAGTGGTAAGTCAGGTGGCACAACAAAGGCCCCCCTGATACCACTACCTGTGGTGGGGGTACCCTTTGAAAGAGTTGGAATAGACATTGTGGGTCCCATGGATCCTCAAACAGCATCTGGGCACAGATTTATACTGGTGGTAGTGGATCATGCCACCAGGTACCCAGAAGCAATTCCCCTGAGGACCACCACAGCTCCTGTGGTGGCAAAGGCCCTCATTGCAGTTTTCTCAAGAGTGGGCTTTCCAAAGGAGGTTCTTTCAGACAGAGGTACCAACTTCATGTCTGGATACTTAAAAGCAATGTGGAAAGAGTGTGGAGTAAACTATAAGTTTACCACACCCTACCATCCACAGTGCAATGGGCTTGTGGAAAGGTTCAACAAGACCCTAAAGGGAATGATAAAAGGGTTACCAGAGAAGCTTAGGCGGAAATGGGACATCCTTTTACCCTGCTTGCTCTTTGCTTACAGAGAGGTCCCACAGAAGGGGGTTGGCTACAGCCCTTTTGAACTTTTGTTTGGCCACCCTGTAAGAGGTCCATTGAGTTTGGTGAAGGAAGGATGGGAGTTACCTCTCAAAAAGCCTAAACTAGACATTGTGGACTATGTACTTGGTCTCCGCTCCAGGATGGCTGAATACATGGAGAGAGCATCCAAAAACCTTGAGGCAAGTCAGGAATTACAGAAAGCCTGGCATGACCAAAAGGCTGTTCTGGTTGAGTACCAGCCAGGGCAGAAGGTGTGGGTGTTGGACCCAGTGGGGCCAGCAGCTCTCCAGGACCAATGGACTGGACCCTACCCTATCATTGAAAAGAAGGGAGAAGTCACCTACCTGGTTGACTTTGGCACCCCTAGGAGCCCCCACAGGGTGCTCCATGTCAATCGTTTGAAAGCATTTGTTGACAGGGAGGACATGAGTCTCCTCATGGCCACAGATGGGGAACAGGAGGAAGAGAGTGACCCTCTCCCAGACCTGCTTTCCCAGAACCCTGATGATGGTTCAGTTGATGGAGTAGCCTTGGCAGGCAGCCTCACTGAGCAGCAACAGGTGGACTGCAGACAGGTGTTGCAGGCCCACAGACACTTGTTTTCACTCACACCCAGTCAGACTAGCTGGTGCACCCATGAGGTGGATACTGGTGACAATCTGCCTGTGAAGAATAAAATCTACAGGCAACCTGACCATGTCAGGGATTGTATAAAGGCTGAGGTGCAAAAGATGTTGGAGCTTGGAGTGATTGAGCCATCAGAGAGCCCATGGGCTAGCCCAGTGGTCCTTGTGCCAAAACCTCATACCAAAGATGGAAAGAGAGAAATGAGGTTTTGTGTGGACTACAGAGGTCTCAATGCTGTCACTAGGACAGATGCTCATCCCATTCCAAGAGCAGATGAGCTCATTGATAAATTGGCTTCTGCCAAGTTTCTGAGCACATTTGATTTGACAGCTGGCTACTGGCAAATCAGACTAGCTGAGGAGTCAAAAGCCAAAACAGCATTCTCTACCCCTAGTGGGCATTATCAGTTTGTGGTAATGCCCTTTGGTTTGAAGAATGCACCTGCCACTTTCCAAAGGTTGGTGAACCAAGTCCTTGCTGGGCTGGATGACTTTTGTGCAGCATATCTAGATGATATTGCTGTCTTTAGCTCCACCTGGGAGGATCACCTGATCCACCTGAAGAAGGTTCTGGAGGCCCTGCAAAAGGCAGGCCTGACTATCAAGGCTACTAAGTGCCAGATAGGGCAGAGCAAGGTTGTGTACTTGGGCCACCTAGTAGGTGGGGGTCAAGTTCAACCACTGGAGAGCAAGATCCAGACCATACAGGACTGGACTCCTCCAACTACCCAGACACAAGTCAGAGCCTTCTTGGGCCTGACTGGGTATTACAGAAAATTTGTAAAGAACTATGGGTCCATTGTGACACCATTGAATGACTTGACATCCAAGAAGATGCCCAAAAAGGTTCAGTGGACAGTTAGCTGTCAAAAGGCATTTGATGACCTGAAGAAGGCCATGTGCTCTGCACCTATCCTGAAGAGTCCTGACTACTCCAAACAGTTCATTGTACAGACAGATGCTTCTGAGTTGGGGGTGGGAGCTGTGCTTTCACAACTTAATCAAGATGGTCAAGACCAGCCCATTGCTTTTATTAGCAGAAGGCTGACCCCCAGGGAGAAACGTTGGTCAGCTATTGAGAGGGAGGCCTTTGCTGTGGTTTGGGCCCTGAAGAAGTTGAGGCCATACTTGTTTGGTACTCACTTCCTAATTCAGACAGACCATAAGCCCCTCTTGTGGCTAAATCAGATGAAGGGTGAAAATCCCAAACTGCTCAGGTGGTCCATTTCCCTACAGGGGATGGACTTTACAGTGGAGCACCGCCCAGGGACTGACCATGGTAATGCAGATGGTCTCTCCCGGTACTTCCACTTAGAACATGAAGACTTATCTGGTCAAGGTTAAGTTTAATGTCCCTGCGTTTGGGGGGGGGTTATGTAGGAGAGTAGGGTCTGCTATCCTATGGTCACCCCAATTTTTGCTTTTTGCTTCACTGGTTTTCGACTTACTGAGGCTGTGGGCCTGCTAATCAGACCCCCAGCCTGCTGTTCTCTCTCTAAATTTATAATACATGTGCTATAGGTACATACCACAATTGGAAATGGACTCCTTGTCAGCCCCTGTACCATGCACTATAGGTGCCCAGGGCATAGGTGCCACCAAGGCCTACCAGGGGCTGAAGCATAGCTTTTGCCACCCCTGGCTGGTTCTTAAATTGACACAACTGGCTGAACACTCAGCTGGGGCAAGTGGGTGTAATCACCCCTTGCTTAGATATAGTATACCTATATCTAAACCTATATCTGGACACATATAT
>NW_028253385.1:0-78191 GCF_964263255.1 Lissotriton vulgaris
ATGGTGGTTATATATATTTATTCTTTTTGAAGTGAAATGTGAGGGTGTTTTTCCAGCCAAATTCTGGAGTGCCGGTGTACTATCAATAGACCCACCCCATCTGTCTTTACACCCCCCGCGTTTGCACGCATGCGCATAATTATGCGCAGCCGCACTATGGTCCATGTCTTGACCGCATGTATTTTTAAGCTCCCCACGCTCTTGCCGGTTTAGTGCGCATGCGTGCACGCACGCACGCTTATTTCGCAGGAGTTTTTGTTTTTGTTTTAATCTTCACAGATCGAAAACCCACGGCCTCGGTGTGGCCTCACCCTGCATCAGAGGCCGTGAACTCTCCCCGCTGCTGCTGCAGCCATGAAACCTCCCACTTTCCCCGGAGTCTTTTTGCATGGTGCCCAGCCCCAGACTGCTGTCAATGTCGATACCTTCTCTCCCCACTCCCACTGTACTAGGGTGACCAGAATTTTAAAACCAAAAACCGGGACATTTCACGAAAATAGAAGAGAATTACAGAACAGGCAGCTATGACATACATAAAATGCAATTTTTACACCCAGATGCTTGCCTGTTAATTAGATTGCTTTCTTGAAAAAACTGCTAACTATCCCAGCTTTGTAAAATATTAAAAAGCACATCCCACACTTTTCAGTCGCTCCTCTTTAAAAACCGGGACAGGAGCTCAATTTCCTGAAATATGCCCGGATAGCAGGTGAAAAACAGGGACCCTCCGGGCAAATCCGGGACGCCTAGTCACCCTACACTGTACCCTTACATTGCCTGTCTGCATATTTAACGAGACAATATTACAGTTGGAAATACCAGTACCTATTATGAGATTCCTAGAAATGTAATGGGGTACTTAGCAGTACTTCAGTACTTCTCAGCAGACTGTTGGGCATTTAATGGGATAATTGCCAGTACTGCTTGCCGTGATTTCTATACATTTATTAGGTCAATACCAGAACTTTTGAGCTGTGAGTTATATAGTTTATTTTTTAAACCTTTATTTTTTATTTAAACAGTTATCGCAGCAATCATACGAATAGAAGTATCAGAGACACAGCACCAGCTGCACCGGGTACTCTGTCTCACACATGCAATACCAGTACTTATGAGGTGGTAATTATTAGTACATTTAAAATCAGGGGTGTGCATTTAATCTATAGTCATTAATAGTACATTTGAAATCGGGGGTGTACATTCCATCTATACTCATTCAAGAATTCATTTGAAATCAGGGGTATACATTCCATCTGTCCATCACACTTCACCTCTCTCGCTCCTCCTCCCCTCAGACGTGTCCCTATTGTGCAGTTTATAGTTAATGGGATAATGCCTGTTCTTCCCAATTTGGTCACGATACATTTAATGAGATAAACCTGTGGCTTCTCAGCACATTTGCTATACATTTAATAGGATCATACAGCCACTCCTCGCCACGCTGTACGTATAATAGAATAAGGCCATTACTTCCCAGCATTGTTGCTATACATTTAAAGTGATTATACCACTACTCCTAGCACGGTAGCTATACAGTCAAGATTCCTATACATTTAGTGGTATGAAACCAGCATTTCTCACCATGGCTTCACTACATTGACTAGGATAACTCCAGTATTTCTAAGCAAGGTTGCTATACATTTAATATGATACTGCTAGTACTCAACAGGGCTGCTATACATTCAACAGGCCCGCACCTGTACTCTTTAGAAGCTGCAGTGCATTTAACAGGAGAGCACCAGTGTGCCTCAGCAGCACTGCTGTATTTTTATTTCAGCAAAACAATTATTTCTCAGAAAGTCTCCTATAGATTAAATGACGTAAGAAACAAATAAGGGAGGTACCCTATTCTTGATGATAGGGACAGGGTAAGCGTATCCTAACCCAGAAGTTTTTCATTACATTTGTTGTTGGCAAGGAGGCCATCTTGCATTTACCAGGATTTTAACATTTCTGATTAGATGACCTTAACGACGACATAATCAGAATTAGATCTTCGTAAAAATTGCTTACAATAGTGAGGACGAAGAGTGGGACTTATGACACAGTGCCCCCTATTGTGACTTATCAGCCATTAACATATGTACATCGGTTGATCCATGAACCTTTGAGCCGTTTGGACCCACCTGAAGACCATTACAAAATTATGGTGGCCACAACAAACATAACCTGTTTTATCTGGCCTCTTATTCTAAGAGGTTTTTAATAGGTGGCAAATTTCCAGCCCCTCATCATAAGATCACTTCTCCAACACATCGAATCGTTTGCCTAAAATTGTTTAGAAAACTGTCCTGAAGAAGGTGATAAATTTACGACTCACCGAAACGCAGCATCTAGTTTTCTTGTTTTCTAATAATATTGTGACTATGTAATTTTACTTATGAAATGTTCTTTTAATTCTGATTTGTGTATGGTGATTATATGAGATGTTCTTTTTTTAACTGGATTTTATAACTGAATAAATTATATACATATTTTCATATAATATTTCTAGTTTTTTATTCGTTCTGTGTGTTGCGTTGATCTGTCGTTGTTTAGCATACTTTAGAACTGGAAGGCTTGTTGATCTCCTTTTACCTTTAACTGTGGGTACAACATTACAACTAAAGTATCTTAGATGCTGTTTAGTGACTTTTCTTGTTGGCTGCTGTACATTTAAGTGGAACGTTAGTACTTCTCAGCCAACTTGAGATACATAAGAGATACTCCTCAGTGACATGGCAATATTAGCACGTTTCTTCTTGCCAGACAGTGCCTTAAGCAGAGGCCGCGGTCTATGCCTTCTCCTACGTCCATCCCTCTTGTAGGTCTATGCCTGATGCCGAATGCTTTCTCCATTCTTGGGAGAGGTCTACGCCCAATACTGCCTCCAACCCTGGCCATGCTTCTACTCCCTCATCCCTGATGCTCACTCTCGCCCTGCCACTTATCCTGGCTGGTTTTGCCCTGCAGCCTCAGCTACAGCTGAATAAATATTATTCTGTGGGAAGCCTCTTCATCTTTGAAGAATGACAGCTTAGACATTCTGAGATCTCAGCGACTCCTTCAGTCAGTATTCAGACTCTGAGTCAGTCAGTCTCTACTCTCTCTCCACTCTATCTCTCTCTCTCCATTCTCTCTCTCAACTCTGTTCTCTCTCTCTCCACTGTCTCTCCCACCACTGTCTCTCCCACCACTGTCTCTCTCTCCACTGTCTCTCTCTCCACTGTCTCTCTCTCCACTGTCTCTCTCTCCACTCTCTCACTCTCTCCACTCTCTCTCCACTCTCTCTCCACTCTCTCCACTCTCTCTCCACTCTCTCTCCACTCTCTCTCCACTCTCTCTCTACTCTCTCTCTACTCTCTCTCTACTCTCTCTCTACTCTCTCTCCACTAACTCTCCACTGTCTCTTTCCACTGTCTCTCTCCCTTCTCTCTCTCTCTACTCTCTCTCTACTCTCTCTCTCCACTCTCCCTTCTCTCTCTCCACTCTCTCTCCACTCTCTCTCCACTCTCTTACTCTCTCTCCACTCTCTTACTCTCTCTCTCTCTCCACCGTCTCTCCACTCTCTCTCTCTACACTCTCTCTCCCGACTCTCTCTCTCTCTACACTCTCTCTCCAATTTCTCTCTCTCCACTGTCTCTCACTCTCTCTACTCTCCCTCCACTCTCTCTCCACTCTCCCTTGTCTCTCTCTACTCTCAGTCTCTCCACTCTCTCACCACTCTCGCTCTCTCTCTCCACTCTCTCTCTTTCTCCACCCTCTCCACTCTCTCTACTCTCTCTCCCCTCTCTCCTCTCTCTCTGCTCTCTCTCCACTCTCTATCTCTCTCTCTCCACTCTCTCTCCACTCTCTCTTCTCTCTCTCCACTCTCTCTTCTCTCTCTCCACTCTCTCTCTCTCTCCTCTCTCTCTACTCTCTCTCCACTCTCTCTCTATCCTCTCTCTCTCTCTGCTCTCACCTCTCTCTCTCTTTCTCCACTCACTCTCTCTCTGCTCTCACATCTCTCTCTCTTTCTCCACTCACTCTCTCTCCACTCTCTCTCTCCACTCTCTCTCTCTACTCTCTCTCCATTGTCTCTCTCTCCACTGTCTCTCTCTCCACTGTCTCTCACTCACTCTCTCTACTCCGTCTCCCTCCACTCTCCCTCCACTCCCTCTCCACTCTCCCTCTCCCTTCTCTCTCTCTACTCTCCCTTCTCTCTCTCTACTCTCCACCACTCTCTCTACTCTCTCCACTCTCTCTACTCTCTCTCCGCACTCTCTACTCTCCACTCTCTCTCTCCTCTCTCTCTCTCCACAGTCTCTCTCTCCACAGTCTCTCTTGCTCCACTCTCTCTCTCACTCCACTCTCTCTCCAATCTCTCTCACAAAGTAGTGTGCGTTGCCATGGGCTTCCGCATAAATGTTTCCAGGGGAGGGGGCACATTTTTTACTTCATCACCATCCCCCTTGCACTCTTCTCCCCTTTGCCTTGCACCCTTCTCGCCCTCTCCCCTGCACCCTTCTGCCCCTCCAACTTGCACCCATCTCCTCTCTGCCTTGCACCCATCTCCTCTCTGCCTTTCACCCTTCTCCCCTCTGTCTTGCACCCTTCTCCCCTCTGTCTTGCACCCTTCTCCCCTCTGCCTTGCACCCTTCTCCCCTCTGCCTTGCACCCTTCTCCCCTCTGCCTTGCCCCCTTCTCCCCTCTGCCTTGCACCCTTCTCCTCTCTGCCTTGCACCCTTCTCCCCTCTGCCTTGCACCCTTCTCCTCTCTGCCTTGCACCCTTCTCCTCTCTACCTCGGCCCCCCTTGTCCCCCCTGCGGATGCCCACATGGTGCTTCTAACAAGAGCTTACCTGAGGGCACCATTTTGCTGCCTCATCCCTTCTCATATGAGCTTTGCCCTGGAGAATGCTCTCTCTGGGGGCCCCCACTCCCACCCTTGTCAGCGTCCCGAGCAGTGCTCTGTGCTGCCTCCTCTCTCTCTGGGGCCCCCAGCCCCCGTCCTTGTCAGGGTCCTGAGCAGTGCTCTGTGCTGCCTTCTCTCTCTCTGGGGCCCCCAGCCCCCGTCCTTGTCAGGGTCATGGATGCGTTCAGTTTAATTGAAGTGTCCATATTACTGAGGCATATTGGGATAGATACTATGGATGTGGTCTCCCCTTGGTAAAATGTGCTTCTTGGCACATACCCCAATGTAGAAATTATATGATTTAACCACAATTGCAGAAATAGAGTAGGAACATCGCCATTTGATATGATGTTAAAAGATGTTGGATGTATAACTATACAACAAAGCAAATGGGGCGCCACTGCACCCCAAATCCAGACGCACAGCCGTTGCACAAATTTAACTTGCTTGTACCCATTTTCTCTGTTCATTTTACTAATAAATCCATGTTACTCCATATTTTGAATTGTATTAGTTCTTTAATTCCAATGTGCTATCCACACATGATTGGCCAATGTTTTTTAACACTTCTCATACCACAGATATGCCACAACAGGCCTTTTTCCAGGCACGCGTCAAACGTAGAACATCCTTAATATACAGTGATGATGTCACCCAATGCATTTCGGACTTTTCAAAATCCTTCCTCGGGGTCCACTGAAAGATTTTAAAAAAAACGTTGCTATAGACATTTTGCTTAAATGACTGCAGTTAAATGCATTTTCAAGTCCATTGGAAACTGTAGATCAATTGTTTGACTTATTCCTTTCGTTTGTGGGTGCTACGTGCAGGTGGGCAGTAAATTTCACAAATATTCACAGAAGTTGCCATGCACACCCTGTTTTTGATAGTTAAACCATTATGCTCCTTGTTGGACGATTTGAACCTTTTTGCCTGCTCCCTGGATAACGTGGTCCGCCCTTTGCCATGTGAAAGTAGACAATACAACAAAGCAAATGGGGCGCCACTGCACCCCAAATCCAGACGCACAGCCGTTGTACTATTTTGGACTGATGATCAGAGACCTATATGGCAAGTAGCGCAGAAGCTAAGCGAACTAATACGGGCACAATCACTTGGAACCCAAAACAACAAGACGGGTGCTGATATTTTGGTTGCATCAGTAACAACGGAGGAGCAGGCCTGCTGTGACGTTTCACTTTGGAAAAGAAGAAAACAAAATCTGTCTCTTGGATTACTCTTTTCGTGTGTTGTGTAAGTAAAATGTGTCTGCCTTTCACTTGAGCCATGCCGAAGACCTGCTGAATACCGCGTCATCCGCGCACAAACTGAAGCTCTCCAACTATATGGCGAAGTCCTGTCTCCTTGCACCTTTCGTGTCCGGCTGCAAACGTGCTAACACCACGGACTCGCGCTGCAGAAATGGAGAAAAACCCAGCGGCGCCACATTTCATCACACTTTGCTGACTACATTCTTGTCTACAGCTCACAATCCTGACTGGTTTCTAGGCGCTACAGTCACGATTTAGGTTAAATTAGTGCCAGATAGAAATGTCAGGCACAGAATGACGACCCCGCAGCGCACATCACACCGGTGATGGATGAAGGGTTCAATGACGGAAGAATGCTTTGCTGAATCCCAGATTAAACTCTGCGACTCCTATTTACTGAGTTTAATCTAGTTCAACGTATCCCTTCCTGTGATGCCCCCGCCTGGTAGATCTGTCCCTGAAATGTGGTGTCATTGTTCCCTGTAAGGGTCAGAGGTTGTGACACCGTTGCTATGATGCTGGCAGTGTGCTGTGCGCACGTGTCCGTGCACCGACAGGCATTGCTGGGCCCCACCAGAGGGAGGGGGCATGACCGCCCTGAGGGACCAGAATGAGGGACAATCACTCAATAAACACCTGTGTGTTCACTAACAAACAACTCAACATATCCAAAGAATCAGCCAGCAATGGCCAGGGTTTCAGCACATGTCAGCGCCCGGGTTTACTCGCTTGCAGCCTATGACTGCTTCCGTTTCTGCTTCTTTCCTCACACTGGGGTCACCGGCACTCATTCACTGCACACACTGGGGTCACCGGCGCTCATTCACTGCACACACTGGAGTCACCGGCGCTCATTCACTGCACACACTGGAGTCACCGGCGCTCATTCACTGCACACTGACGTCCCCGGTACTTATTTACTACACGTTCTGACGTCACCGGCACTCATTCACTGCACACTCACGTGGCCGTGATTCATGCTGCAATAGATCACTCTCAGGCATTACAACCTGGATTTGTCACAGTGACGTCACCGTCTGTACTTACGTCTGACGAGATCCGCAAGAACCGGTGCCCTTCATCCAACACTGCGAGGGACAGTAACAAACCTCACGGGGTGGAGGGGTGTGCACGAGGTGGAGGGGTGTGCATAAGGTGGAGGGCACTGCACGAGGAGGAGGGCACTGCACGAGGTGAGTGTTGATCACGTGTTACTCTCTGGCAGTTGTCAAGCCCCAGTTCATTTGAGTTACTGAGAGCAGCTGAAAGTAAACTGTTTTCTCGACTGTCCTGGGACTCAAGGTCGCATCTGGCTTTGGGTGCGATAAGCGCATTCCTGGAGGCGGCGTGCCTACACTCCCGGGCACCAAGACGAAAGGGAGTCACCCTCCTGACCTTCCCAGTAATAAATAGTTAAGCTTTGAACTAATCATGTGTGCCATATATGGTCCTTCCCTGGAGCTCGAGGGTCAACTGGTGTTTTTCTTTTTACAGTGATTATGTGTGTTGAACCAAAAAGTATATAATCGCATGTTTCAATACGAGCCAGCAGTCTTCTCCGCGCACCTGATGGATGAGGGTTGGAGAGGCTCCTCTATAGAGTATTTTGCTTACTAAACAATTGAAATTTCTTCACTGCCAACTGACTGATTATTTGGTAATGGGATTGGGCTATTGGTAGGTCTAGCCCTTTATGTTACTTTTTTATGGTACTTCAAGTGTAGTCTAGAATACAATTTCTTTTATTGACGTTTTATAAGTTGCAAATTAGAACAAAAAAACTGAGCAGAACAAAACAATGATTGATGAAGTTCCCACCATAGGACAGTAGTAAAATGCATACTCCGGTTACAAATACAAGAGCAGAAATAGGCATGTATACCTCACATATCAGAAGTAGCGTCAGCTTACTCGTGGCAACAGGAATTATCATTTGCCTTACAGCCAATCCAGTATTCAAGGAGGAATTTCATGCCGTGACCGCAGGCGTTTCAGATCTCGCTCAGGTTGTAGAGTTAAAACGGTACAGAGGGGGCTCCATATGTCCCAGGCATGGGACTTAACTGGCGTAAGTGCCCAGTACTCCTCCAGCCTCTCCTGACAATACTTCAGATCTTGCAGCTAGCACCTTTTACATAGAGCAGTGTCCCCCAATGCATCACCACCCTTCTAATGACCAAAATTAGCATCATGGCTGCAAGTTTGCAGGAGCCTGTTGGGATAGCTCTCACATAGCCCAACAGGGCAACCAGTGTTGTTTTTTGAATGGTGCAACATAGTATTTTGTCTATGCAGTCAAGAACATAGTCCCAGGACTCTGCCACCCAGCCATATGCCCAAGCCAAGTGCAGCAAGTCAGCATAAATTATGCTGCAACGCACACAGCGGTATTCAGTCAACAGCCCTATCCTATGCAAGCCAGAGGGCATACAATGTAATCTATGTAAGAATTTAATATGGATGAGACATAATCAGTAATTAGGCAAAGGCATGACCATCTGGGTGCAACAGTACTTCAGTCAAATCATCTCCCAAGTCAGGCTGCCATTTTTCTGGCTCTCTGGTGGTGATCACAAGTGCCTTGTTCTGCACGTACATTGTTATATTCTTGTAATCAATCTCTTGGGAAGAAGAAACCAAGGACACACCATAAAGCTGACAAACTCTCAGGCTCCAAAACAGTAGAGGAAGTGAAGAGGTATTGACAGAATCACCCTCCAATCTGATATACGTAAACAAAAAGATTCTATCAATGTGTAGTGGTTTATATTTTTATGGGTGGTGACAATCTAGTAAATAGACTCTCTCTTTGGGTTGCAAAGATGAGAGCACAATGTGCTTTTTAAAATACCCCTCACACACTAAAAAAATCCAGTAGTGTCATGCTTCATCATTGGGGTCTTCCCGTCCCTCTACGGGGCGGGGCGTGCTACGACCTGACCGACTACGCGGGAGCACTAGTATGGTGACAGGACTATGTGACAGTGCAATGTGGGTGATGTCAGTGAAGTGTAGGGACCTAACGATGTGTGGGAATAAAAAAATTTAAAAATCCTCTGGCTAGTAGAAAAAAACAATTTATTCACTTCCCTAGCTGGGGATGTTAAGAAGGGGGTTTTGAGGTGGAGCAATTCGCTACAACCTGGTCTACATGTTTCGTAGGCAGTCCCCTACTGCCTACTCATCAGGACCTTCTAGTGGTCCCTACTAAAACAAAGCTCAGTTACTAAGTGTAATGGGCCTGTCGTCCTAAAAACCAGCAGTAAAAATCCACTGTTGGTTTTAGCTTCTGGGCATGAGCTGGCCCTTAATGAAGCAAAAATGTCAAAAATGATGACCTGATAGTGGTCTCTGTAAAGCAAATGGGAAAAAAGGGGGAGAGAGAAAAGCACAGAGTTTTACACTTGTAACTATGATTTATCTTGAGGCACTCATTAGTGTTAGCGCCACATGTTCCAATTATCATTATCAATTGCCCATCACACAAAGCATACACTTAAGACTTTATGGACAGAGTGATGGTTCAATCTGCCATCCCCTGGGTGTTCGTTATATTCCCGAACATTATGATGCCCCTTGTAATTAGGGCTGTTTCCATCTCAACACACACACACTCACATAACTCAATACATACAGCGGCACCTCACAGGGTTCAAAAAGAGGAACCCGACTTTTTATAATGTCATCAATGGTCTTAGAATCAATCATTAAAATCCCCAAAGCGGGGCACACCCCAATAGTTGAATGGTTGATGATACATACTCCTGTGGCGCATGTGATATGCCCCATGAGCTGGCAATCGGTAGGTAATCACCGCGGCGCTCTGAAAGAGAGGAACCCCGCCCTTAGCGTCGTGAACCAACACACCCGGTAAATATAGCAGGCGCTGTCTCAAAAGCCAAGTTTTTTGAGACCTTTGGCAAGGTCTTAAACTCACATTGTCCGCATAATCTTAAGCCTTACTTCTACCCGCGTTGCCGCTCTGAAGAGTAGTCGCGTCAGGGGCGCGGTACTTCATATGAGCTAGACCGGGCGCCCGGGTCGCTTTGCAGATCTTGTTGCAACACTAGCGCGCTAACCCAAAATGGCCGCCTCAGATGGAACTGAGGAGTACTATTAGCGGAAGAAGTTACAAATGAGGAATTACCCTCTGAAAATCATCGACCAGGCCTATAAAAGAGCAAGGAACAATTGCAGAGAAAGCCTCTTGGAGGAAAAAGTGAAAACAGTGGAAGTGCAGAGACCAATATGTGTCACCACATATAACACCAATTCGGATCAAGTGAGCAAAATCATTAATAAGAACTGGAAGATCCTTAATAGCGGGGGTCTCGAGATTCCGAAACCTATGTTTTCGCACAAAAGAGCACAGAGTGTCAGAGATATACTGGTACACACCAGACCTAAGGACAACAAGGTCAGCACTCGAGGCAATCCCAACTTTGTACAAGGACACTACCCGTGTGGTGGATGCAAGGTATGCTGTCTCACCAAAAAAAGTAAGAAATTAACCTTCAACAACGGTACCACATGGGAACAGAGAGCCTTCAGCAACTGCAACAGTTCCAATGTCGTCTATCTCATCACCTGTCCCTGCAATCTCGAATATATTGGCATGACGAGCAGGGCGGTAAAGTTGAGAATAGGCGAGCACAAAAGTACTATCAAATGTAAAAAGTCGAGTACCAAACTAACGAACCACTTCCTAGAAAGTGGGCATAAACCTGAAGACTTAACTTGGACAGTAATTGAACAGATTGACAATGAGCAGCATCTCCTGGAAAAGGAACAAAGATGGGTTTTCCGTGTCCAGTCCAACAAACATGGATTAAACGATGAAATTCCGTGGGGTCAGCTATAAACTGCGTACACCCACTCCCCACTGAGAGGCACCCCTCTACCCGTGGCCAATTGACAAAAACTCTGCTACCTATCATGAGCCCAGAAAAATCTGCAAGCTGACCGTACCTTCACGAAACACAGTGGAATGACCATTGTGTACTTTTATATCACCCTAGCCAAGCCTTCCTACCCATAAAACTAACTTTATTAAGCCTAAGAAATTACCTAGCCCCTGGTGCTCATCCACATAGGGAAGCCCCTATCGCCCTCTTTTCATATATTGGTCAGTTCCCAATAGCGAACTTGTAATATAATCCGGGCAGAGACTTCCCTGCCTTCAAAAGCTTTCCAATATTGACACATTCTAACTGCGAGCCTGCCACTCAGCTCGGCCCGTTTTCGCATCTCAAGGAGTTTCAATTTGACTCTCAAGTATTAAATAAATATGTCAGTTTTAAACAGAATCATCACTGACATATTACATGCCAATTTATAGGGATCACTTTTCCAATAATTAAGTTTTTCTAAAACATATTATTAGGTTGGTAACTTCTGGTAATTCTACAGGCACAAAAGAAAGACTTCCGCTAATAGTACTCCTCAGTTCCATCTGAGGCGGCCATTTTGGGTTAGCGCGCTAGTGTTGCAACAAGATCTGCAAAGCGACCCGGGCGCCCGGTCTAGCTCATATGAAGTACCGCGCCCCTGACGCGACTACTCTTCAGAGCGGCAACGCGGGTAGAAGTAAGGCTTAAGATTATGCGGACAATGTGAGTTTAAGACCTTGCCAAAGGTCTCAAAAAACTTGGCTTTTGAGACAGCGCCTGCTATATTTACCGGGTGTGTTGGTTCACGACGCTAAGGGCGGGGTTCCTCTCTTTCAGAGCGCCGCGGTGATTACCTACCGATTGCCAGCTCATGGGGCATATCACATGCGCCACAGGAGTATGTATCATCAACCATTCAACTATTGGGGTGTGCCCCGCTTTGGGGATTTTAATGATTGATTCTAAGACCATTGATGACATTATAAAAAGTCGGGTTCCTCTTTTTGAACCCTGTGAGGTGCCGCTGTATGTATTGAGTTATGTGAGTGTGTGTGTGTTGAGATGGAAACAGCCCTAATTACAAGGGGCATCATAATGTTCGGGAATATAACGAACACCCAGGGGATGGCAGATTGAACCATCACTCTGTCCATAAAGTCTTAAGTGTATGCTTTGTGTGATGGGCAATTGATAATGATAATTGGAACATGTGGCGCTAACACTAATGAGTGCCTCAAGATAAATCATAGTTACAAGTGTAAAACTCTGTGCTTTTCTCTCTCCCCCTTTTTTCCCATTTGCTTTACAGAGACCACTATCAGGTCATCATTTTTGACATTTTTGCTTCATTAAGGGCCAGCTCATGCCCAGAAGCTAAAACCAACAGTGGATTTTTACTGCTGGTTTTTAGGACGACAGGCCCATTACACTTAGTAACTGAGCTTTGTTTTAGTAGGGACCACTAGAAGGTCCTGATGAGTAGGCAGTAGGGGACTGCCTACGAAACATGTAGACCAGGTTGTAGCGAATTGCTCCACCTCAAAACCCCCTTCTTAACATCCCCAGCTAGGGAAGTGAATAAATTGTTTTTTTCTACTAGCCAGAGGATTTTTAAATTTTTTTATTCCCACACATCGTTAGGTCCCTACACTTCACTGACATCACCCACATTGCACTGTCACATAGTCCTGTCACCATACTAGTGCTCCCGCGTAGTCGGTCAGGTCGTAGCACGCCCCGCCCCGTAGAGGGACGGGAAGACCCCAATGATGAAGCATGACACTACTGGATTTTTTTAGTGTGTGAGGGGTATTTTAAAAAGCACATTGTGCTCTCATCTTTGCAACCCAAAGAGAGAGTCTATTTACTAGATTGTCACCACCCATAAAAATATAAACCACTACACATTGATAGAATCTTTTTGTTTACGTAAACTCTCAGGCTCTTTAAGTAAGGAGCTGTGTATTGATTTACAGACACCACACAAGTGGTAATAGAGAAAGACAAGCAGTTAGTAGTGTATGCCAGCCCGAATATCTTGCAAACTAATGAACAAGCCACTCAGATGTAAATCTCCCTTTCCACCATGCCCATCTCTCCCCAACTGCTGCTGAACTCGGCCATCTAACATGAGAGGTAGCATTGGATTATTAGCTAGCTTCAAATTGGAGGCGTAGATGTAGTCTAGCTGACTCTTGCGGCAGAGCCAGTCGCATGCCAATACAATACATTTAATGGTGTTGATCGTGTCCCTAGGGCATGTCGGCACTGCACATGCCAATAAGGGTAAAGGGCATTGCGCCGAGCTATCCGCCACCACCCCCACAAGAGGCAAGTAAGGAGTGTGCAATAGAAATACAATTCAATTTCAGGCGTGTGCAGTTCCCCCTGTTTAAATGGCAGGGTCAGCACCTCCCAGTACAATCTTGGCTGTCTATAGGCCCGTGCTAAATTGATCAACAGAGATCTGACACAGTCAAAAAAGGCCCTCATGGTTCGAGCGGAGAGGGCTCGCACATTGGCAGTGTATGATACTGTGACAGCTGAGTCAGATCTTCATCAACTATCGAGGTCAGTATGATCAGTGCTTCTTGTTTTTAAAAAAAAAATATTTTATTATTTTCAATACATCAGAAACATAAACAAAAACGAAAGAAATAACAGTGAAGTCTTCAGTAGGCGGAGCGTGGCCAAGCCGCGGACAGAAATGGCCGCCTGGTGTTGAAGCTCCGCCAGCTGACCTACGACTCCTGCGATTATTCACTCATCCAGTGTTTCTGAGCGGGTGATTTCGGGGTCGATGTCTCCCGGAAACCGTGCTGCATAGTTGCCGATGTCCCCAGACCTTCCTGACTGCCGGGCCGTTCCTGGGCCGATCTGCCGCCTAAACCCTGTGGCCTTTCCTGGTGTTGGCTAAATGGCCCAGTGTGATCATCTTTTTGTGTATAAGAACAACCCCTATGCCCAACACATCTCTAAATGGCTGAGATACAGTGATTTGCATTTAGACCAGCCAGGAAGATTCTCTGAACCAATTTTTCAAATGGTAAAACAGGTGAGACGATTTAAAGTTTGGCCTCAACAGCAGCTACAAAACCATCACGTTTTAGGATGTAGAAGTAGTCGCTCAGAATGAGACACTGAAAACTACACTATATACTAAACCAACTGATGGTAACAAGGCTCTCCATTATTCTAGCCATCACCCTCGCAATCTTAGAGACAGCTTGCCTTACGGGCAGTTCTAACAATAATAAGAATTGTTCTGCAAAAGAGGATTATTCCCATCATGCTGAGAATCTATTGAGTAGACTGAAAGGACGTGGCTATCTGAAGAACTTGTTGAAAATTTTTAGGAAAGGGTGTGGTGGACTCCCGGGAAACGTTGTTAACAACAAAAGACAAAAAGACAACAGACTGGCTTGTTTGCGTGTCAACGTTTTGTCCACAGACTAATCAATTTAAGAAAATTGTCTGTCAAAACTGGCATTTGACTTCCAAACTAGATAAATCATTTGAGAAGCCGTTATTCGTACTGAAGAAAGATCGCAGTGTAGGAAGTCAAGTAGTACGGGCATATATACCACCACCCACACTCAAAGGGTAATCTGAGACAAATGTGGAATCGGAGACACCCGTAGAAACAGAACAAATGTGCATAATAAATGCATATGCTTCAACCAAAACATTGGAGGCACACAGTTTGTACACAATAATATTAAATGGAGACACAGTGATTTCTCTAAGTGCAAAACTCAGGACGTAGTATATGCAATCAAGTGCCTTTGCAATAAACTTTATATAGGCAAACCAACCAAGAAGCCAGACAGAGAATCATATAACACAAGTCACACATAAGGCGCACAGTTATGAGGACCGGGGGCGCTAGAGGGCGCACGAGCTGAATGGCCGCACTCTAGTGTGGCTCCGGCTGCCTGGCATTCATATCCTTCTTTTCATCCTTTAAATCTGCGACCACCCGCCTGAAAACCGACTGAGGGATTGCTATATCTCTGCTGCACACTCTGTCCGAGTTTGGTGATCCTACGACCTACGGTGACGGAGTTAGACCGCGGTTATTTTGGAGCGGAAGGGACCGCGCGCTGAGACCTCGCTGGCGGCGGCATTGGAGCTCACGCAACGCCCAGGACTGACACGTGGCGTGTGGGCCGCACTACGCCGCGCGAGCCTCTACTACGCGAGCCTGAACCCCTCGGCCCTGGCTGTGGGATTCCACCCCAACGGATTGCTTTCTATGCCGTATACATTCTGTGGTGCATCTGGAATTGAATCGGCCAACACTTGACAACTGGAAGTCGGATTCAATCCGCCACCGTGTGCTGCCCGCTCGTGAGACCCCCTATCAGAGAGGCTCGGAACCACGGTGCGCTTGCTGCTTGCCTGGCATGGGGAAACCGGACACTCGGCAGCCCCACTGGACTTGCTAAATGCGCTTTTGCTGTTGTGTTGTTGCGGGTTTGCTCAGGGAGGGGGGTGGGCGCCGGGTACTGGCGAGTTGGGGGCGCTTCAGTGGGCGGGGGAGGGGGGGGTGTTCTGCAGGGGGTACGTTTGTGCTGGCTTGGTCCATGGATATCACCGCCCACGAGTTGGGCCTGTGGCCCCATGTCATCGAGATACGGTTGCCAGCTCCTCTTTATGTGTGTAACTGCACGAGACGGGGTGGATTGACTGCCGCATGGCCGGCTAGGCGCGGAGGCCTGCTTGCTGAACAGAGAACGTTGCGATTACTAGCATTGAACACCTGGGTTAGCACTGGGTTTAAAGTTTTGTTTCGTTGTCGAGCATGTGCACTTCTACCTCACCGACCACCTGCCTGTTCCGGGGTGGGCTGGTCCACTGTTATTGATATGAAGGGGAGGTCCCTGGACCGCTGGTTGTGGTGGACCAGGCTGGTATGGGACGCTGATACTGATGGCTGTACGGACTGTTGGTTCATATTGATTATTCTTTTATGTGGTGAACTCTTGGGATGGGGGACACCTGCCTGAATGTACTTACTTGGAATGTGCGGGGTTTGGGGGATCATCGGAAGAGGCGTCACGTTCTGGGCTACTTGGACAGACATAAGGTGCACATAGCCTTTCTGCAGGAAACCCACTTTGCACCCCACAGGGCTCACGCCTTTGGTAGCAGATGGGCTTCGTGTACTGCGTTCTCATCGTATTCCTCCTATGCCCGTGGTACTGTAATATTGGTGAAAAAATCTACTCCCTTCCATATGGCTGGCATGAAGGCGGATACACAGGGGAGATATTGCCTGATGTGGGGGAGATTGGGGCGCGTGACAGTGACCCTTGCATGTTGTTATGGCCCTAATGTGGATGACCCGCAATACTTCGAAACGCTTTGGGCTGCTATACTGGAAACAGGGTCGCAACACATAATATGGGGGGGGGGGATTTCAATGTTACTGTAAACCCGACCCTAGATCGCTCACACCCGGCCCCACACCACTACACGAAAGGGCGGGAGGTGCTGCGCGCCATTTTGGAGGAGAACCACCTTGTCGATGCCTGGCGCGCACACTGCGGACCGAAGGGGGAAGGAACGCATTTCACGGCACAGGCTAAGTCCTGGGCCAGGCTTGATTATTTCTTTCTGACTACACACCTACATGCCTCCGTCACATGTGCGCGGCACCTTCCCAGGACATATTCAGATCATGCCCCGGTTCTAGTCGCCCTGCGTGGGGCGGAGCTGGGCCCCCCTGTTACCGCGTGGCGCATGCAGACTGCAATGCTGTTAGATGAGGAATTTAGGGAGGCACTACGCGAGGAATGCTTGGATTTTTTTAAAAGAAATAAGGGCTCTGTAGATGCAGTGGAGACTATCTGGGATGCCTTCAAGGTCACACTGAGAGGTTTCTGCATTGCGAGGGGCTCTGGGGTGCTTAAAGCTATCCTGAGTCGTTTGAAGGCATTGGCGGCAAGACTGGGTCGGGCGGAGGAAGCCCTCCGCACGCACCCTGCTAGTGATACGCTAGCAGAGATCAGAGAACTAGTTACTGAGTATTCCGAAGAGGCTGCGCGCGAGGCGAAGTTTAGACATAAATATTGGGTGGCGCGAAAATACGGGGAAGGAGAGAGGCCTGGGAAGGTGTTGGCTGTTACAGTCCGGCTTTTGAGGGTGCCTAATGCTATTCTGGAGCTGGAAACTGCCGAAGGGCTACTGCTCCGGGACTCCACGCAAATACTTAACGAATTTGTGAGACATTACAATACTTTGTACACCTCTAGGGGATCGAGGGGGCCACCTCTGGACGACTATCTCGCGGATGTTGCGCTTGGGTGGCTAAGCGACGCTCAGCGGGCTTTTTTGAGTGCCCCGTTTGAGCTTGATGAGGTCAGAGAGGCGATCATGGGTATGCAGTCAGGCAAGGCCACGGGACTAGATGGCATCCCTGTTGAATTTTACAAAACATACATTGAATTCATGGCCCCGGTGTTGCGGGAGGTATATGAGGACGCCCTGGAGGTGGGTCATCTCCCTGCATCCATGAGGACTGCGCTGATCATCTCCCTACTTAAGCCCGGGAAGCCTGCGTCGCACTGTGACTCATACAGGCCCCTCTCTTTACTGACGTGTGATGTGAAGATACTGGCTAAGCTTATTACCACACGAATTAGTCTGCTGCTTCCGAACCTTATCCTCCCAGATCAAGCGGGCTTTGTCCCAGGGAGAGCTACGTCCCACAACCTACGCACGTTTTTTTCTGTGTATGACTCTGTGCATGAGGATCTGCCCATGGCGGCCATCTTTCTGGATGCCACCAAGGCATTTGACTCGCTAGAATGGGACTATGTCTTTGGGGTGCTGAGTCGCATTGGATTTCCGGCCATCTTCATTTCCTGGATAAAACTACTATATAATTCTAATGTAAAAGCGTTCCTGCAGTGGCCTTCTAATTCAATTACACAATTAAGTTAATGAATATCCAAACCAGGTGACAAAAGAAAGATACTATACTGAAATTATTCAAAACATATAAAAATTAGCTCACACGTGACCACGTTGTGGGATTGTTGATCAGGTGCTGAGAAATTTCTCTCAGACCTCTAATTTACCCCTGGCTAACATAGTTTTGCCTTCTGGCGTGATATAAATAATTATTGGATCAATATGGATAGCCTTCAAACTTTTGGGTTTACCGATGATGACTTTAACACACTGATGGGGAAATTGGCGGGTGATGGTGGCCCAGCCCCCACTCACCAATTAGGAAATAGTGAATGGCAGAATCTCCTGAACATGCGTAAGAGATTAAAACGTATAGAATCACACGCATTCTACATGTTTGAATACCTCAAAGTGGGGGTCATTCCCTCAGGCTTGAGAGTACGGAATGCCCCCGCACTTTTTGTCGACATCAAAAAGTTCCTGGAGCGGTGGTCTTTAATTTCTAACCGCTGCTCCAGGGACTGGATGATGCTGATAATTGAAACAGCTAAGGACGTAGCATCCACTCTCCTACAGGAGATCAGTGACCTTGAGGAAAAACTCAGTGCATCTACAGCAGTGGAAGAAGGTAAGAACTGTCTTGAGAAAATTAAATTGGAAATGAAAGATTTTGAGATTTATCTCACTAATAAAAAGATGGAGAAGTTAAAAAAGGATGTCAGGTGGTTCGCCAAAGAAAAAATCTATCCCTACCTAACTCCCAGTTACTATCAGGAAGTACCACAAAGTAATCAAACGACTAACTATAACGGACACTCTGGAAGGAGATATACCAACTTTTCAGATTCAGGGTCTTCTGGTTCTGAAGGGGACAACTATCAGGACAGTAATTATGGTTACCCAAACCCTGGTCCCAATAGGGGCAGATCTAACCAACGCCCATTTCATGGGAGGGTTTTTTTACCTCGGGGCCAATTCAGAGGGAGGAATGTCCGGTGGCAGGACCAAGCTGCACATACTCAAATGAACCCTCAACCTCCACAGCAATACATGCGGACGCGCAATCAGCAGTATTGGTGGTAGGAGGTTTAGAGATATCTGATTCTGGACCTGCCCAGGACTTACCCATTTACAATCTAGCCACGATAAGCCTGAAACCTGAAGATGTTAAAGTTTTAAGTAGGGGTCTCTCCTTTGTCCCTAGTATCCATCTAAACAAATTTAAATTACATCAGGACCTTTTTGCCTTCTTTCGTAAAGTCAGACTTAACAAATTCTTTTCTGACCGTCCACTGACTGAGGATGTTAACAACATGTCAGGATGCAAATTACCATCGACCTTCACACCCACACTGGATATGGTGGGCACTGAAGTTCGCATCTTTGAAAAGCAGGTCCTCCAAGATATTGCACGAGTCATAAAAAACCCCTACAAACCAACACCTAACCTCACCCCATTGGAAACTTCTTCCCTGAATGAATTGAGAACTAACCCATCAATTGTCATCAAACCTTGTGACAAAGGTGGGGGGATTGCAGTATTTGATAAGGAGAGTTATGACGTTAAAATGTTGGAAATGTTGGCAGTGTCTGAACATTATAGACCGGCACAACGCAAGGAAGTGGAAAGACTTAATAAACAGATTCAGGAAATGACTCAGATGGCATTCAGAGATGGTTTCATCTGTGAGGATGAATACGACTTCCTCAATAAAGCAGCCCCCACTACTTCTGTGCTATATGGTCTTCCGAAGACGCACAAATCAGAAACCAACCCTCCCATGCGTCCTATTGTTTCGACCATTGGCTCCAGCACAGAGCCACTGTCGAAATATGTGGACAGATTCCTGTGTCCATTAACTCAGAGATATGCTTCATATATTCGTGACACAGGGGACATAATTCAGAAAATAGAGGGCCTACCTTTCAACCCTGAGACAGACATCCTTGTGACGCTCGACATTGAGGCATTGTACACCAACATTCCTCAATGTCGGGCGTTACGGGCGGTCTCCGATCTCTTGAGAAGATACCCATCTGATCGCCCGGATGCCTTCATTCTCCAATGTCTGGAGATTGTGTTGATGAACAACTTTTTCGAATATAACGGCAGAACTTTCAAGCAAATTATGGGGACATCTATGGGGGCTTCTTGTGCCCCTAGTGTGGCCAATATATTCATGGGAGAATGGGAACTCCAGAATATTTACAATGAACTAGCCCCCTTTTTTGAGAATATTTTTGTTTGGAAGCGTTTTATTGATGACATTTTTTTCATTTGGAGTGGATCGGCCGAACTTTTACGAACTTTCTTTCTTTGGCTAAATGCGAGTGACACCAATTTAAGGTTCACTATGAACTCTAGTACCTGCAAAGTAGACTTTCTAGACATCAGCATCGAAGGAACTAATGGATTCTTGACAGTTAGCCTATTTAGGAAAGATACAGCAAAGAATACCATCTTGGAGTATAACAGCTTTCATCCCAACTGCCAAAAGGATTCTGTACCTTTCGGTGAATTCTTACGAATTCGCCGAAATTGCACAGATATTGCGTCTTTTCACTTTCATGGAGACGCACTCAAAGAAAGACTTCTGAAGAGGGGCTATCCGCATCGCCTAGTGCGGCATGCGTATAAAAGAGCCAAATATTACGATAGGTCCGCACTCCTATCGGGCAACACACGAGCCAAACAAGACCGGATTACGTGTGTTATCGATCACTCTACTCTGAATTTTAAGATCCGTAATGTCATCAACAAAAATTGGAGAATCTTGAATATTGATGAGAATGCTACGGCACTTCCTCTCCCTATGCTTGCATATAGGAGAAATAGAAACTTACGGGACATGTTGGTTCATTCGAGACCTCTCGCCAAAAATTCTCTATCTAACAACCAGTCCTCCATCACAGGTCTACCAATAGTTGTGGGTAATCACAGGTGTGGTTCCTGCCACGCGTGTGACTCAGCCATTGTATCTGACACGATAACATACAATGAAAAGCACATTAAACTGCGATTTTTGACCAACTGTCGGAGTAGCAATATCGTGTACATCATCTTCTGTGGCTGTGGCTTGGCTTATGTGGGTGAGACGGGTTGCGAGTTTCGCGTCCGATTCAGCGAACATAAGTCTGCCATCAGGACGAAAAAACTATCAGCCCCCTTAGTCCAACACTGTCTGGAGAAATCTCATACAGAAAATGAGATGAAATGGTGTATCCTGGAAAAAGTGACACCTAAGTCAGGTCAAGCGAATGAGATCATACGTAAAAAACGCGAAACTTTTTGGATCTATCTTTTGGACAGTGTCAAACGTGGACTGAATGAAGAACTTGCCTGGTATGTGACCAAGTAATTACCTCTGATATGCTTGAGACATATCTGCACTGGTTCTGATATGATTTTTTGAATTTTGATTTAACCTCAGGGTTGTTTTTTCTGAATACTGTTGTTCCAACTATTTGCCCCTTTAAGGATTTTTTGGTTTGGCATTTTTCTTATAATAAGGCAATTACAACCCCGAGTTTACTAATTCGGTTTCAAACGATAATTGCCATACTGAATTACTTGGAGTCTCCTTGTGATTTCTCCGGTGGTAGGGTCCCTTACCCGTGAATTGCCCCTTTTGCTTTGTCTAAATTATTTATACCCTGTCAGGACAAAAAGACTTTTGAAACGTTTTCCATTATGTCACCTGGAGCTCCGTCGGATGCCTCTCAGCCCCCATAGTCGATGCTATCAGCTATACAGTCCTGCCTTTATTTTCATGGGTGGTAGGATCAGGTTGACGGAGAGAGACTGTGTTTGCAACTTAGTCCCTTTGTTATTTCTATTAGGTGACGCGTCAGCATTACGTGCACGGAAAGCGACCTCACGTGATATAACTAGCCCTATAGGATATATTTAAAAACGAAGGATCAGTCAATGCCTGACATTTCCTGGCGGAGGAGGCTTTCTGCGGTACGGAGATACGGCCCCAATTGTGGTTTCTACGAGGTAAGTGAGCCTTCGTCTCGAGGGTAATGAGACCCGCTTTTGTAATTCCTGCCATATTTAACTATTGGCATTCCCGGCTGCCCGTTAGTTATACTCGTGCCTTGGCCGTTTCGGGCTAACATTAGTTATACTCATGTTTTTGGCCGTCTCGGGCTAGCATGCCGCTTTTGCAATTTATGCCAAACTTAATTATCGGCATTTCCGGCTGCCCACTAGTCATACTCATGCCTTTGGCCGTTTCGGGCTGGCATACCGTCGAGCAGTTGCCTGTTACCAAGGGGAATAATCTTAACTAAGTTGGTCTTTAAACCTTGTGCCCCTGGGCCGGCCGGTTGCAGAGCCACACGATTAAAGTGGCCCGTTTAAAGTGGTGCAAAATTCCCCTAAATGTATCTTGAGCTAGAAAGCATTTCGAACATCTAGCTACATGTCTATTACCTAAACTTAGACCATGGGTAGGATCGCATCTTACAGCAAATATCAGTACACCTTGAGCTACGCTGCGTCGAGAGGATATAATAACGTGTTCCCATTCTATTTTTCAGGGGACTGACTGTGGAGCAATTTTAACATATATAAAGGACTCCCCTCGTACATTGAAGTAAGACTATGCTTGACATTGGGATGTACTTGTCGAATCTGTGCTAGTTTAGGCAGTGCTACTGTATGGTAGAAAGTCTAATTAGATCACTTACTATAAATTTTTCCTCTTGTTATAGATTATGGTGTAAAACATGACAGCTGACCGTTGAAGCCCTAAGCCTCCCCTTGACCACTACCTTCTGTGAATAAGCGGCGAAATTGTGCTCTTCACAAATATTTAATAAGTCCCTTAAACGTTAAAAAAAGGTACTTCAACCTCTTATAGCTTTTTAGCCTTTCTATTTATGGATTCCACTCTAGTAGGTGTAATGAGTTTTACCTCTAATGTCGATATAAGATAAAATATGAGATATCTCTTCCCTGCAGTTATTTATTGGCGGCATAGGACGCTTTGCCCCCTGATATGCACTGAAGACGTTTTTGGTGACACTTTTGCTGCTCGATGCAACTGGTAAGCTCTAGGGTTATGTCCTATGGTGGAACTAACGTGAGTAATTGAGGGCATAATTTGAGGTTTGAGACTCTCTCTTTTTAGGTTTACTGTATGATAATTTAGGACCACTGACCTACCTCCTTGATTAACATGACAATTGGTGTTGTAACAGATGCTCAGTCACAGACACACCACAACTATTAGGACTTTAGGTAAATGCATTAGGCATGTTCTTATTATTTAATAAACTCGGGTCTTGTGCCATTTAGATCCCTTCCCACTGTGGTCAGGTTGTTGAGCTCCTGTTGTTTCGCAACAAAATGTACTTGTCTAAACGTTTTGGTGGTGACAATATGGTTATATAACTTTTTGTAAATATATATATATAATATTTTTTTTTCAGATCCCTTGGTATCTGCACAGTCATGATGAAAAAGGTCCTGATGAAGGCGGCTTAAAGCTGCCGAAACGCGCGTAGACCTGCTGCGGGAGCCTTAAATTACATCTTGGCCCATGTTCTTAGCATTGTCATCTTGCTAAATATTAATTCAGTTCCTTTTCACCATCCTAATCTGTAGTTTGAGTGTGGTATGATTGTTAGCACGTGAGTGTGTTGAGAGATATGGTTGTTACCAAGGGCTATTACTAAATTATTTTGTATATTGTATGTTTTATATATATTTTTTGTTGCAGATATTTATGACTCAATTATACCTGTTTGGAATTTTTTGATATGAATTGAAATATGTTTGTCTTGTGATTTCTGATTAATAACAAAATTTATATGAATTAAAAGATAAAAAGAGAATTTTTTTTTTATATGTTTTGAATAATTTCAGTATAGTATCTTTCTTTTGTCACCTGGTTTGGATATTCATTAACTTAATTGTGTAATTGAATTAGAAGGCCACTGCAGGAACGCTTTTACATTAGAATTGTTGTTTGTTCCCCTCTGTTCCTGGGCCACAATTTATCTTCTTGAGGGGGTCCCTTCTTACATGTTGCTAACATTCGCAGTTTTTCAACTGTGGGATTTCCTTTCTCTTATATGTCCCTTTTCATTTTTATAGGTTTTTTTCTGTAATGTTTGGACTGAGTTTTGTGGCTTACTTCAGGTAGCTCACACGTGACCACGTTGTGGGATTGTTGATCAGGTGCTGAGAAATTTCTCTCAGACCTCTAATTTACCCCTGGCTAACATAGTTTTGCCTTCTGGCGTGATATAAATAATTATTGGATCAATATGGATAGCCTTCAAACTTTTGGGTTTACCGATGATGACTTTAACACACTGATGGGGAAATTGGCGGGTGATGGTGGCCCAGCCCCCACTCACCAATTAGGAAATAGTGAATGGCAGAATCTCCTGAACATGCGTAAGAGATTAAAACGTATAGAATCACACGCATTCTACATGTTTGAATACCTCAAAGTGGGGGTCATTCCCTCAGGCTTGAGAGTACGGAATGCCCCCGCACTTTTTGTCGACATCAAAAAGTTCCTGGAGCGGTGGTCTTTAATTTCTAACCGCTGCTCCAGGGACTGGATGATGCTGATAATTGAAACAGCTAAGGACGTAGCATCCACTCTCCTACAGGAGATCAGTGACCTTGAGGAAAAACTCAGTGCATCTACAGCAGTGGAAGAAGGTAAGAACTGTCTTGAGAAAATTAAATTGGAAATGAAAGATTTTGAGACTTATCTCACTAATAAAAAGATGGAGAAGTTAAAAAAGGATGTCAGGTGGTTCGCCAAAGAAAAAATCTATCCCTACCTAACTCCCAGTTACTATCAGGAAGTACCACAAAGTAATCAAACGACTAACTATAACGGACACTCTGGAAGGAGATATACCAACTTTTCAGATTCAGGGTCTTCTGGTTCTGAAGGGGACAACTATCAGGACAGTAATTATGGTTACCCAAACCCTGGTCCCAATAGGGGCAGATCTAACCAACGCCCATTTCATGGGAGGGGTTTTTTACCTCGGGGCCAATTCAGAGCGAGGAATGTCCGGTGGCAGGACCAAGCTGCACATACTCAAATGAACCCTCAACCTCCACAGCAATACATGCGGACGCGCAATCAGCAGTATTGGTGGTAGGAGGTTTAGAGATATCTGATTCTGGACCTGCCCAGGACTTACCCATTTACAATCTATCCACGATAAGCCTGAAACCTGAAGATGTTAAAGTTTTAAGTAGGGGTCTCTCCTTTGTCCCTAGTATCCATCTAAACAAATTTAAATTACATCAGGACCTTTTTGCCTTCTTTCGTAAAGTCAGACTTAACAAATTCTTTTCTGACCGTCCACTGACTGAGGATGTTAACAACATGTCAGGATGCAAATTACCATCGACCTTCACACCCACACTGGATATGGTGGGCACTGAAGTTCGCATCTTTGAAAAGCAGGTCCTCCAAGATATTGCACGAATCATAAAAAACCCCTACAAACCAACATCTAACCTCACCCCATTGGAAACTTCTTCCCTGAATGAATTGAGAACTAACCCATCAATTGTCATCAAACCTTGTGACAAAGGTGGGGGGATTGCAGTATTTGATAAGGAGAGTTATGACGTTAAAATGTTGGAAATGTTGGCAGTGTCTGAACATTATAGACCGGCACAACGCAAGGAAGTGGAAAGACTTAATAAACAGATTCAGGAAATGACTCAGATGGCATTCAGAGATGGTTTCATCTGTGAGGATGAATACGACTTCCTCAATAAAGTAGCCCCCACTACTTCTGTGCTATATGGTCTTCCGAAGACGCACAAATCAGAAACCAACCCTCCCATGCGTCCTATTGTTTCGACCATTGGCTCCAGCACAGAGCCACTGTCGAAATATGTGGACAGATTCCTGTGTCCATTAACTCAGAGATATGCTTCATATATTCGTGACACAGGGGACATAATTCAGAAAATAGAGGGCCTACCTTTCAACCCTGAGACGGACATCCTTGTGACGCTCGACATTGAGGCATTGTACACCAACATTCCTCAATGTCGGGCGTTACGGGCGGTCTCCGATCTCTTGAGAAGATACCCATCTGATCGCCCGGATGCCTTCATTCTCCAATGTCTGTAGATTGTGTTGATGAACAACTTTTTCGAATATAACGGCAGAACTTTCAAGCAAATTATGGGGACATCTATGGGGGCTTCTTGTGCCCCTAGTGTGGCCAATATATTCATGGGAGAATGGGAACTCCAGAATATTTACAATGAACTAGCCCCCTTTTTTGAGAATATTTTTGTTTGGAAGCGTTTTATTGATGACATTTTTTTCATTTGGAGTGGATCGGACGAACTTTTACGAACTTTCTTTCTTTGGCTAAATGCGAGTGACACCAATTTAAGGTTCACTATGAACTCTAGTACCTGTAAAGTAGACTTTCTAGACATCAGCATCGAAGGAACTAATGGATTCTTGACAGTTAGCCTATTTAGGAAAGATACAGCAAAGAATACCATCTTGGAGTATAACAGCTTTCATCCCAACTGCCAAAAGGATTCTGTACCTTTCGGTGAATTCTTACGAATTCGCCGAAATTGCACAGATATTGCGTCTTTTCACTTTCATGGAGACGCACTCAAAGAAAGACTTCTGAAGAGGGGCTATCCGCATCGCCTAGTGCGGCATGCGTATAAAAGAGCCAAATATTACGATAGGTCCGCACTCCTATCGGGCAACACACGAGCCAAACAAGACCGGATTACGTGTGTTATCGATCACTCTACTCTGAATTTTAAGATCCGTAATGTCATCAACAAAAATTGGAGAATCTTGAATATTGATGAGAATGCTACGGCACTTCCTCTCCCTATGCTTGCATATAGGAGAAATAGAAACTTACGGGACATGTTGGTTCATTCGAGACCTCTCGCCAAAAATTCTCTATCTAACAACCAGTCCTCCATCACAGGTCTACCAATAGTTGTGGGTAATCACAGGTGTGGTTCCTGCCACGCGTGTGACTCAGCCATTGTATCTGACACGATAACATACAATGAAAAGCACATTAAACTGCGATTTTTGACCAACTGTCGGAGTAGCAATATCGTGTACATCATCTTCTGTGGCTGTGGCTTGGCTTATGTGGGTGAGACGGGTCGCGAGTTTCGCGTCCGATTCAGCGAACATAAGTCTGCCATCAGGACGAAAAAACTATCAGCCCCCTTAGTACAACACTGTCTGGAGAAATCTCATACAGAAAATGAGATGAAATGGTGTATCCTGGAAAAAGTGACACCTAAGTCAGGTCAAGCGAATGAGATCATACGTAAAAAACGCGAAACTTTTTGGATCTATCTTTTGGACAGTGTCAAACGTGGACTGAATGAAGAACTTGCCTGGTATGTGACCAAGTAATTACCTCTGATATGCTTGAGACATATCTGCACTGGTTCTGATATGATTTTTTGAATTTTGATTTAACCTCAGGGTTGTTTTTTCTGAATACTGTTGTTCCAACTATTTGCCCCTTTAAGGATTTTTTGGTTTGGCATTTTTCTTATAATAAGGCAATTACAACCCCGAGTTTACTAATTCGGTTTCAAACGATAATTGCCATACTGAATTACTTGGAGTCTCCTTGTGATTTCTCCGGTGGTAGGGTCCCTTACCCGTGAATTGCCCCTTTTGCTTTGTCTAAATTATTTATACCCTGTCAGGACAAAAAGACTTTTGAAACGTTTTCCATTATGTCACCTGGAGCTCCGTCGGATGCCTCTCAGCCCCCATAGTCGATGCTATCAGCTATACAGTCCTGCCTTTATTTTCATGGGTGGTAGGATCAGGTTGACGGAGAGAGACTGTGTTTGCAACTTAGTCCCTTTGTTATTTCTATTAGGTGACGCGTCAGCATTACGTGCACGGAAAGCGACCTCCCGTGATATAACTAGCCCTATAGGATATATTTAAAAACGAAGGATCAGTCAATGCCTGACATTTCCTGGCGGAGGAGGCTTTCTGCGGTACGGAGATACGGCCCCAATTGTGGTTTCTACGAGGTAAGTGAGCCTTCGTCTCGAGGGTAATGAGACCCGCTTTTGTAATTCCTGCCATATTTAACTATTGGCATTCCCGGCTGCCCGTTAGTTATACTCGTGCCTTGGCCGTTTCGGGCTAACATTAGTTATACTCATGTTTTTGGCCGTCTCGGGCTAGCATGCCGCTTTTGCAATTTATGCCAAACTTAATTATCAGCATTTCCGGCTGCCCACTAGTCATACTCATGCCTTTGGCCGTTTCGGGCTGGCATACCGTCGAGCAGTTGCCTGTTACCAAGGGGAATAATCTTAACTAAGTTGGTCTTTAAACCTTGTGCCCCTGGGCCGGCCGGTTGCAGAGCCACACGATTAAAGTGGCCCGTTTAAAGTGGTGCAAAATTCCCCTAAATGTATCTTGAGCTAGAAAGCATTTCGAACATCTAGCTACATGTCTATTACCTAAACTTAGACCATGGGTAGGATCGCATCTTACAGCAAATATCAGTACACCTTGAGCTACGCTGCGTCGAGAGGATATAATAACGTGTTCCCATTCTATTTTTCAGGGGACTGACTGTGGAGCAATTTTAACATATATAAAGGACTCCCCTCGTACATTGAAGTAAGACTATGCTTGACATTGGGATGTACTTGTCGAATCTGTGCTAGTTTAGGCAGTGCTACTGTATGGTAGAAAGTCTAATTAGATCACTTACTATAAATTTTTCCTCTTATTATAGATTATGGTGTAAAACATGACAGCTGACCGTTGAAGCCCTAAGCCTCCCCTTGACCACAACCTTCTGTGAATAAGCGGCAAAATTGTGCTCTTCACAAATATTTAATAAGTCCCTTAAACATTAAAAAAAGGTACTTCAACCTCTTATAGCTTTTTAGCCTTTCTATTTATGGATTCCACTCTAGTAGGTGTAATGAGTTTTACCTCTAATGTCGATATAAGATAAAATATGAGATATCTCTTCCCTGCAGTTATTTATTGGCGGCATAGGACGCTTTGCCCCCTGATATGCACTGAAGACGTTTTTGGTGACACTTTTGCTGCTTGATGCAACTGGTAAGCTCTAGGGTTATGTCCTATGGTGGAACTAACGTGAGTAATTGAGGGCATAATTTGAGGTTTGAGACTCTCTCTTTTTAGGTTTACTGTATGATAATTTAGGACTACTGACCTACCTCCTTGATTAACATGACAATTGGTGTTGTAACAGATGCTCAGTCACAGACACACCACAATTATTAGGACTTTAGGTAAATGCATTAGGCATGTTCTTATTATTTAATAAACTCGGGTCTTGTGCCATTTAGATCCCTTCCCACTGTGGTCAGGTTGTTGAGCTCCTGTTGTTTCGCAACAAAATGTACTTGTCTAAACGTTTTGGTGGTGACAATATGGTTATATAACTTTTTGTAAATATATATATATATATTTTTTTCAGATCCCTTGGTATCTGCACAGTCATGATGAAAAAGGTCCTGATGAAGGCGGATTAAAGCTGCCGAAACGCGCGTAGACCTGCTGCGGGAGCCTTAAATTACATCTTGGCCCATGTTCTTAGCATTGTCATCTTGCTAAATATTAATTCAGTTCCTTTTCACCATCCTAATCTGTAGTTTGAGTGTGGTATGATTGTTAGCACGTGAGTGTGTTGAGAGATATGGTTGTTACCAAGGGCTATTACTAAATTATTTTGTATATTGTATGTTTTATATATATTTTTTGTTGCAGATATTTATGACTCAATTATACCTGTTTGGAATTTTTTGATATGAATTGAAATATGTTTGTCTTGTGATTTCTGATTAATAACAAAATTTATATGAATTAAAAGATAAAAAGAATTTTTTTTTTTTATATGTTTTGAATAATTTCAGTATAGTATCTTTCTTTTGTCACCTGGTTTGGATATTCATTAACTTAATTGTGTAATTGAATTAGAAGGCCACTGCAGGAACGCTTTTACATTAGAATTGTTGTTTGTTCCCCTCTGTTCCTGGGCCACAATTTATCTTCTTGAGGGGGTCCCTTCTTACATGTTGCTAAAACTACTATATACACATCCCGCGGCCAGGGTCCTTATTAATGGGCAGCTCTCCCCAGAATTTGAGATTTCTAAAGGGACCAGGCAGGGGTGCCCCCTATCCCCCCTACTTTTTGCCATCGCCACGGAACCCCTAGCTGCTAAACTGAGGCAACACTATAAGGATAGCGCGCTACGTTGCTTCCAGAGACAAATACTCATATCCATGTACGCAGACGACATCACACTGTATGTCCGACACCCGCGAGACAACCTACACCCATTACTTAGGGAATTCATTAGGTTCGGAGCCCTCTCGGGAGTGCAGATAAACTGGGCCAAATCTTGCATCTTCCCCCTCACGACATCCACACAGGCCTTCCCATTGGAATACCCGCTCACTTGGACTGAAGGCGACTTTAAGTACCTTGGTATTCACATCGAGAAGGACCGAGAAGCACTTATGAGGGCGAACTATGGCACGGCCATTAGTAAGATCGGTGACCAGGTCTCGAGGTGGGTGACGCTCCCCCTGTCGATGGCGGGCAGGGCTTCCCTGATTAAAATGGTTGTGCTTCCGAAGCTGCTTTATCTGTTCCTCAACATACCCTTTCACCCTGGTGCATACTTCTTTAAAAGGCTTAGAACTGAAATGCTTAAATTGGTGTGGGGTGGGAGACAGTCTAGGCTCAAATGGGAGGTCCTGACAAGGCCGTATGTGCGAGGTGGTTTCGGAGTGCCTGATTTTGAGCTATACTTCCGAGCGGCCCAAGCGCATTATGCCTATTTCTGGGTGCGGCAGCCGAGGTACATGCCGCAACTGGCTGCGGAGCATTGGCTGGCGCACCCCACGCCTATAGAGGGAGCACTGTACGCCGTTGTGGAAGGTAGGGATAAGACCCCGAACACTTTGTCTAGCACCGTCACGGCCTGGTTGCACATTTGTGCCTCGCTAGGGCTGCAGTTCCTTTACGCTCCACATATGCCCCTGACATATCACCCGCAATTGCAGCTACTGCAGGAAACTGGCTTCCGACACCTACTATCCAAGATACATGTGCACACATGGGGGGATTTGTATCACGATGGCGAGTTCCGCACCAGAGACCACTTATTTGGTGCCATACACCCTACCTCGCTGGAGGTCTTTTACTACATGCGCCTGCGGCATGGGCTGCAAGCCCTCACACCTGATTTTCCGCGCGAGCCACCTGTCCTCATACCCCTACAACACATACTACAATTAGAGAATCCATGCAAGCTAGTGTCTACGCTGTACAGATCCATCAGAGCCCACATTGACTACACCACGCTTCCTGCCAAGGCGAAATGGGATCGGGAACTGCCTGCTCCCCTCACTGATGAGCAATGGGAGTTCAGCTTATTACAGACAGAACGTATCTCATCCAGCAGCAGGTATAGAATCATCCACTACAAATTTGTGCATAGATTGTATTATACCCCGGCTCGCTTACACAGATTTGGCCTGAGAGATAATGATAATTGCGACAGGTGTGGGGGCCCTGGGGCTGATTTCCTACATCTTGCTTGGGAATGTGCCCGTGTACATCAGTACTGGGACCAGGTGTTTCAGGCCCTCTCTACAATGATAAACGCTACGGTGGTGCCGACTCCTGAGATGGCACTGCTGGGTTGTGTGGAATCCTTGCAGGCAGCTCACCGCAAATATGTTGCGCTAGCCTTTTTGCTGGCCAAGCGAAGGGTGGCCTGTAGATGGGGCAGGGGGAGGGCGCCCAAATTTAAGGATTGGGTAAGTGACCTGGTGTATTGTCAGGAACAACTTCACACATATGCGGAGTTACTACCGCTCTCATCCAGGCCAACTGATATCTGGGCCCCGCTGCAATGCTACCTGATAACGGAAGCTTCAAATGAGGATGAATTGTAAGCTACAGTGATGTTCTAGGAGTGGGGAGGAGGACGGGATGAAATGTTGCGGGATAGTCTGCAGCTCAATGTGACTCATGATTGCACTATGCACTTTACACCCTTTGACCTGTCCCTAGATTCCCCCCCCTTCCCCCCCCCTGCCCCTCCCCCCCCCCCCCTGATGTCTCCATTCTTACAGATACCGTACATGTCCGTAGGCCACATGGTCGCCAGGAGGCGTTGTCCCCCCCCCTTCCCAATATATGCTTGTTTGTGGTGCACATGCTTACAAAGTTGTTTTGTTCTTTCTAACTGTTCTTATCTCAACAAACACGTTAAAAAAGTGAGACGCATTTATGTGCTTCCTATACGTGTACTGTTACTTTCGATATTGTACTTATATGCAGCTCTACAACGAAGGATTGACTTCTGACCATTGTTCTCTCCTTGATTTATGATATATGCTATAGCAGCCGGCCTCCGGGTTGTGGCAGTATGCTGTGTATACTTAACGGTACTTAATAAACGTCTTACACCAAAAAAAAAAAAAAAAAACAGTTATGAGGACCCCACTAGTCAATCATGTGATAGAGAACCATCACTCAGAAAAAGATTTCTATTGGACAGCGTTGGCAGTTGTACCACCAAAAACAAGAGGAGGGGACCTGGGGAGGAGACTGATGCAAAACGAGGCTTTTCTTATATTACGGCTCAACACTGTAATAGAGGGTTTGGGTGAGTTGAATGAATCTAAAATGTATGAGAATTTACCCAGGGAGTCAAATAATCTGCTTGATCTATACATTAGGATGATTAAGTGCCATGTCTAGGAGCACCACGGAGTTTTGAAAAAAATGTATATGTGCACCCACATGAACCTCATGAATACCAAGCTGACACAAGAAGTCTGTCCATTGGCTACTGAGAACCGCTCTGCGGATTGCTTCATTTTGTCTACAAAGTGTAAGTTCAATGTTACTGTAAAGTAGTCCAATATGTAGTCAGTGTGACTGACGGGATAAGGGATTTTATATATATATATATATATATATATATATATATATATATATATATATATATATATATATACGACATGTCCCATAATGCAGTTGGGCAATCACTAAAAGAGAACCTATCGACTTTAGAGCTGATTGGCCAATACTCGCACATTGAAGGAGGCGGGGGATTTTTCAAATATGAGCTACTCAGCCACAAGGAAACCGACTGAATCAAGCTCCAAACAGAGCTCTGGAAAAAGTCTTGCAAAGCATCTCTGTCAATCAAAGGAAGCAATGCACTTGAAAGTTTAATGTCTGGCTTACATGTTCGGGTTTAGACATTAACTCTTTACACAGAGGAACCAACAATCCCCTTTCGGTTTCAGGATGTATATTTCGGCGATTTTTTCCCCTTTAACACGCATGCGCAAGGAGAGGGTACACAGCCAGACGGGCGTGGATAATGCGCCTGACAGCCAACATACACACCGAAACACGCATGCGCAAAGTGAGTGAGGGTATGCACAGCCAGACGGGGGAGCACGAATAGACAGGCAGAACCTGCAAAAACTACGTTACCCATGAACCCAGGGTAACCATAGAGTACACCAATGGTATATAAACAGTCTCAGAGGTAACCACTTCCTCTTTCTTTGTCCAAAATCCATTAGGAAGAACAACTTAAACATCATAAATCCAAGAAGAACATCATCCAGAAGGACCAAAATCCGAACGAGGAGGCGGAGGAACTTCCCAAAGCCACAGGAACAAAAGCAGGCCAACGAGGAGAAGAAACTCGCAGCACACCTTCCACAAGGACGGAGCCAGAGGAGCATCACTTGGGATCAGAGCCTGAAAAGAGATACAAAGCCGTAATACACATTCCGTGTAATCATGAGCAAATAAAGGGTGGGTAGAGAAAAACAAGGTAATCATCACATTACAGTTGGAATAAGATCCATGAAGATCCATGAATCATTGCACAGTAACAATATATGGTATAGTACATGCATATACAATGGGTGGGATAATCCTCGCCTCCTGGTCCTTAATAGAATTGAAAATTCTTGTCACGAATGTTAGCAAATTTTGAATTCTATTTCAGGACAGGAGGCTCCGATTATGCTTGTTCAAAGCTCCTCCACCACAACAGAAGCAACAGTAGGAACAGGCTTGAAGTAAAAGGTCTTAAACACAGAATCTGAGGACCAGTCAGCAGCTTTCATAATGTCACATAAAGTGACACCCAACGAAAAAGCCTTAGAGGCCATGGCTCCCCGAGCCGAGTGAGCACCAAACACAGAAACATCAATGCCCGCTTCCCCCATGAGCCACCGTACCCAACGAGCCAATGTGGCCGGAGTAACGGGGCGAAAGGGCTTTTGTAAGGCAATCAACAATTGACCTTGCATATCAGATCGATGAAGAGAAGTACTCACCTCATAATCTTTAAGACATTGGACCACACAAAGGTTAGGTCGAGCCGGAAAAGAAGGGTAAGAGATGACCTCAGTGTTAGTTTTAGTGCATCTGGAAAGGCGAAAGGAAACACCCTCAGGCGTGAAGCTACGACCCGCAAGATCCAAAGCGCGGACGTCTGATATTCGTTTGCAGGAAAGCAAACACAACAACATAGTAAGCTTGGCCGAAAGTTGTTTACGAGTCAATAAAGAATTAACCGGCCAAGCTTCCAGAAAACGTAAGACAACCGAAACGTCCCATAAGGAAACATATTTAGGACGAGGAGGAGTAGCCATACGAATACCTTTTAGAATCTTAGCCACAAGTGGATGTTCACCAACAGGTTTCCCATCTACATGAAGATGACCCGCCGAAATGGCGGAACGGAAATTGTTGACTGTGCAGTAGGCCAAACCCGAAGAAGAGGACAGAGAAGCCAAAAAATTAACTACCAAAGAGATATCAGCCGATGTGGGATCAACTTGCCGTTGAGCACACCAATCACTCCAACGCTTCCAGGATCTTCTGTAATGCTTGTGAGTGTTTGGGGCCCAGGCATTGCTGAGAAATCTGGTAGCGTCTGCAGAAAGGCCTGGCACCGCCCAACGTTCCCCGAAATCCGCCACGCCAGGAGAAGGAGTGATCCGGACTGAACCAGGGGATGCGGATTCTGCAGTGGATCTAGAAGGAGATTCTCCTTCTGAGGAAGAAGAAATGGCAGGTCGCATGCCATCTCCAGAAGAACAGGGAACCACGGCTGAGCCCGCCAGAGAGGGGCAATCAGAATTAATTCCGCCCGAAAGCGCGTCACATAGGCCAGAACTCTTGGGAGCATCATGAATGGGGGAAACGCATAACAGAGGGACGACGGCCACGGCTGGAGGAAAGCATCGGTGGCCAGAGCTTCTGGGTCCGGTCTCCAACTGAAAAACTGGGGAAGTTGGGTGTTGAGACGGGACGCAAAGAGGTCGATCAGACACGGGCCCCAACTGCGAAGAAGTTGGCGAAACACCCGAGGATGGAGTCTCCAGTCGCTGAAGTCCTTCAGATACCTGGAGTTCCAGTCCGCCACAAGATTGCGAGAACCGGGAAGGTATTCCGCAATAACTGTCTGATCTTGTGCTGAAGGCAATAGTGCCAGAATTCCTTGGCAATCTCTGCCAACAATCTCGATCGAGTCCCCCCCAGCTTGTTGATGTAACGTACTGCTGAGACATTGTCCATCCGGAGAAGGATGCAGCAGTGGGACCGAAGAGGCGACAGGCATTTGATCGCAAACGACCCCGCCAGCAACTCCAAACAATTGATGTGGAGTGAAAGTTCCTGCGGAGATCACCGTCCCCCTGTCGAGATTGGACCGCAACGAGCTCCCCAGCCCCAACAACTGGCATCCGATTCGATCACAATCTCCGGAGAGGAGCCGAAAAGAGCCCTGCCGTTCCAGGCCTCCATGTGGTCCAACCACCATTGCATTTCCAATTTGGCCTCCTCCGAGAGAGGAATCAGATCGGAATATCGCAGGCCCCGCTGAAGATGTTGAATCTTCAGACGCTGAAGGGCCCGATAATGCAGCGGAGCTGGAAATATCGCTTGCAGGGAAGACGCCAAGAGACTGACAACTCGTGCTAACAACCTCAATGACACAGTCGGACTCGAGATAATGGAATTCAATTCCCGCTTGATATACCGAATCTTCTGTTGGGGAAGCAGAAGTTGACACGTGAGGGAGTTGACCCTGAACCCCAAGAAGTCGATCACTTGAGTAGGATGAAGTACGGGTTTGGGAACATTCACCAGAAAACCGAGGGACTGAAGAAGGTCTATGGTCCAGTCTAGATGAGTCATTAGTTTGACCGGACAATCCGCCAGTAGGAGGATGTCGTACAAATAAATGATCAAGCGAACTCCGCGACTGCGGAGAGATTCCACCACAGGACGTAACAGTTTCGTGAAGCACCACGGTGCTGACGAAAGGCCGAAGGGCAGAACCTGATACTGATACCAAGTCCCCAGCCACTGAAACTGCAGAAAGCGGCGATGGGGACGGAAGATCGGGACAGAGAGATGAGCATCTTTGAGGTCCAGACGAACCATCCAATCCCGTTCCCTCAAGAGATCTCGCAACAGATGGATGCCCTCCATCTTGAAGTGCCGATAAACTACTCCCGCATTGAAATCCTTCAGATTGAGGACCAACCTCGATCCCCCTCCCTTCTTCTCCACCAGGAAGATCGAACTGGCAAACCCCTGAGAATGGCGTACCGTCGGTACAATGGCCCCCTTCAATACCAGAGACTTGAGTTCCTCTGTGATGAACTCCTGACTTTGCCTTGAGAAGTGAAGGGGGAAGGGAGGACGAGACTGGTGGAAGGGATGATAGAATTCGATTTTGAATCCCTGAACCGTTTCCAGCACCCAAGCATCGCCGGAGATTGCGCGCCAATTGGCTAGAAAATGGCGAATCCTGCCCCCCAGAACAACACTGCATGCAGGAAGAAGTCTCACCTGAAGTGGCGGAATCCTGATATCCGCCGGAGTTGCCGCTTGGTCTTCCTTTTTTGTACTGACCACGTCCTTTCCTGGAAGGGTAGAAGTTAGACCGCTGGGCATAACCGGAATCCTGCTGGCTTCCCCTATGGGACTGGTACCCACGTTGATTGGGTTGGTATTGACCACGGCCGGACGAGCGTCCCCTGTTTCGTCCGGCCCTGTTAAAAACCGGACGCATGGCCCGTTTCAAGGATGCCTGTGCCTTGTCAATACTGCTAAAAGTACTGACAAAATGCGTGAGTTCTTTTAAGAAAGACTGGCCGAAAAGAAGACCCTGAGCTGCAGCCCCTGCCTCAGAAGAAGAAAGTTCAGATAACTTCGGGTCCAACTTCAGCAGAATTGAACGCCGACGTTCACTTGAGAGGGCACAGTTGGCGTTCCCTAAAAAGCAGATGGCACGCTGCGCCCATTCAATGAGCTCATCAGGATCAACCGTGGAGGAAGCTTCCTTGGCTCGGAAACCCAGATCCAACATTTTAGTGAGAGGACCTAGGAGGTCTAAGACCTTATCCTGGCAAGCCCGCCAGGAACGGTCCAGACCCTTCTTGGGGTCCTTAGAAAATTTCTTCATATATGTCATCATTGTAGGGTCGACCTCAGGCGTGTCCGCCAGGTTATCCGCTAAATCGGGCCGCGGACACTCTGAGCGAAGACGCGCACGCACGTCCTTATCAAAAGGATGGCGGATATATTGTTGAACATACTCCGCCACAGCAGGGGAGGGGAGCCAGGCAGAAGAATTAGGGTGTACAATATCCTCGGGTTCAAAAGTCAAGACAGGAGGTTGAGAGGAGGCGTCAACAAAATGTTCTTTACATTTACGCTTTTTGGGGGGAGGAGGCAAAACCTCCGAGGAGGAGGAGGAAGCATCATGGTCATCACTCTCAACAATTACAGGGACAGTCTTCAACTTGGAGGAGGACAATGACCGTGCCAGCCTTCGAAAATCAGAAGAATGGGGATTACCAGGGGATGAGGACTTCTTGGAAGGCACCCAACCTTGCTTTTGCGCATACTGCGTCAAATGGCGCTTCAGGGGTGTAATGGCGCGAACCATCGCCTTGTTCATGGAATGTTGAACCCCTTTGTCCAGTGCCTCAACAAGGTCCTGCTCAAAAAATTCGGACCCTTCCTCCTCATAATAATAGGAATCACTCATGGCACACAGAGAACGTGTGAATACAGCCCACCAGGTGACTAGAAATCTGGTATGTCAGTGACACAGTCCGAGGGAGTGAAAAAACCTCACAGCCAGCAAGTACAAGCAGAAAAAACTGCGTAGAAACAACAATTAGAGCGTGGAGGGAGGCTTGATGACAAAAAACACAATCACTCTAGGCAAAGCCTATGCTAGAAATCAACCGGGACTTTCTCCACAAGCTCCGGTGTCAAAAGGGGGCAGCTGAAAGGCAGTGGGCGTTTTCGTCAACAGACGAGGTCAGGAGCCGGCGCTGGAATGTTTACAAACGCAGCAGCGCGAGGAAAACTCAGCGTGACAAAGGTCGCGCATGCGCAGTAAGCCGGCTTGCCAGACAGCCACGGAACCGCTCACGCTAAACGCGCGCGAGTCAGGACCTCCCCAAACTCCCTCCACAAAGGAAAACGGGACAGCGGCAGCAAGTGCCCGACCCAGGGAGGTGACACACGCTCCCCACCGCGCGCGCCGGTCGAAGAAGCAAACGACCCGAACGGCAGCAAGAGCGCGAGAGAAGCGCCGAGTAAAGCAGCACACAGCGCATGCAAAGCGGTAATAACAACAGCAAAATACAAGTCAAATAACAATAGAATATCAAATATGCACTTAACTGGCTGCGGAGCAGCAAAGAAAGAGGAAGTGGTTACCTCTGAGACTGTTTATATACCATTGGTGTACTCTATGGTTACCCTGGGTTCATGGGTAACATAGTTTTTGTTTTTCTTTACTGTTCTGTGATTGGCTGCTGTATGTCAGTAAAGAAATTGAGTATAAGCATAATCGGAGCCTCCTGTCCTGAAATAGAATTGCAGATTGAGAGTGCTTTCATTTAGGAGGCTGGGACCACATAGCACTACAGAATCAAAAGTCACTGTTCCCCTTAAGCCTTCATTATATCTCTTTACAGACACAGACATTTTGAATAATTGCATTGACCAATGAGATTTTGGAGGTGTCCAAGGTAAAACGTGCCTTGTACCTTCCAAAATTCAAGCTGTGTAGTGAAAAAAAATTAATGTGTCCTTGTGTAATGTAACCAGTGCTCATGTAGAGCATTCCAATACCTCCGGCTCGAGTTCGCGCTATATAAATCTGCAAAAAAAAAAAGAGAAACGGCCCACTTCTGCTTCAGGAACATAATCACAAGTCCTAGCTTTCATTTTTTTTACCAAGTTTAGTTTTCATGCTGGGATGTGTATGTCGATGCTGTATGATAGGAAAGAAAAACTACAAATCCCAGCGTGCTAAGTGTTTTTGTGAAAGTCAGGACTTTTTACACACTAATCATATAAAGCACACACTAGGCTGGAGATCACACTATTACAGTCCTTATTTTATTTATTTATTTATTTTTGCAGTTTTATATAGCGCGGACTTTACCCGAAGGCGTCAGAGCGCTTTACAATAGGAACAGAAATGATACAAACTGAGAACATTACACGAACAGCAGATTGCAAAAGCATACGTTACGTTACATACGGTAAAGTGATCATTGTGAGATAACAAAAATACATGAGGTAGTAAAAATTGTGAGCAACCAAAAATACATGAGGTAGACAAGGTAATAGTGACACTTCTGAGCAAACAAAATACATGAGGTAGTAAAAATGTGAGCTACCAAAAATACATGAGGTAGTAAAAAGTGCACAGGAGGAAAAAGTGGCAAGTGTGCAGGCTACAAGAGAAAATAGAGTATAATTTGAGGTATAATACTGCAATATATGCTAGACACTCAAGCACAAGAACAAACGTTACGTAGGCGAAGGTGGCACTTGTGCAAGTATCCAAGGTAAAAAACATGTGAGAGGAAGCAAACCGTGTGTTACAGGGGCAAAGTGGTGAGTGCAAGTTGCAAGAGGGTACCAAACACAAGTACATGGATAATACTGCAATAAAAGGCAAACACTCAAACCACAAGAACACACTGGGAAGGCACTTCCATGGACATGAAAAGTAGAAATTTTCCGTAGTGGGAGGTCTTCCTTTATATAAAAGAGAGGACGTGAATTACTTTTGGAGGTGTCCCTGGAGGAGGAGAACTTTGAGGTCCCTTTTAAAGGCCTGGGAGGAGGCGGTGGTCCGGAGCTGAGGCGGGAATGAGTTCCAGATTCTCACTGCGTTGCCTGAAAAGGATTGGGCCATCGTTCTTTCCTTCTTGAAAGTGGGAGGTTCAAGCAGCAGATTCTCCGCATTGCGTGAAGGTCTAGAGCCTCCAGAGAGTTTCAGTTTATTCGCCAGGTAGCGAGGAGAGGAGTGCAAGGCTTTGTGGGTGATTCAAGCGGTCTTGTAGATAGCTCTAGCCTCAAAGGGAAGCCAGCGGAGGGTGGATAACATCGGTGTGATGTGATCGCTTCTTTTGGCCCCATAAATGAAACGAGCTGCTGAGTGGAAAACAGACTTAAGTGGGGACAAGTGGGATTTGGGGAGGCCAGTAAGAAGAGAATTGCAGTAGTCGAGTCTGGAGAGGACCAGTGATTGCACCAGGGTTATAAGGTCCCGCTCCGGGAAGAAGCGACGGATGCCCCAAAGAAGGCGCAGTTGGTATCGAGCAGATTTTGCAATGGAATTGATGTGGGGAATTAGATTGAGTTTTTTGTCTAGTATGACACCAAGGGATTTGGCGCTGTCGACAATGATGGGCTTATTGTTTAGTAGATTCATCTGATCCATCCATGATTGAACCGGGGGAGGAGAGAGTGAGGAGGAGAAGAGGAGGAATTCAGTTTTGGAGGGATTCAGAATCAGTTGATGGGTTGACATCCCAGTTTTGAATGGAGTCGAGAGTGGAGCTTAGGATGGAGAGATCGTGAGTAGAGGCAATCTTGAGGTAGAGTTGAGTGTCGTCAGCATAGAGATGATAGTAAATCCCGGATTTACTTAGGAGATTTTCCAGTGGTTCTAGATAGAGATTGAACAGTGTGGGAGCAAGAATCGAGCCTTGGGGAACACCTTGACCTACCGCCACAGGAGGTGAAAGACTGTTCGCTATTTTGATCATTTGGGATCTGCCAGAAAGGAAGGATGCAAACCATTTAAGCACAGTGCCCTCCATGCCCATTCTCTGTTGAAGAATATTGAGGAGGGTGTTGTGATTGACAGTGTCAAAGGCTGCGGAGAGGTCAAGGAGAATTAGAAGACAGGACCCCCCCTGAATCGAGTATCCTCAACGCGTCATCAACCACTTGCAGTAGAGCTGTTTCAGTGCTGCAGTTTTGAATGAAGCCGGACTGACAGTTGTCAAGAAGATCATTGTCCTTGATATGACGGGAGAGTTGTTTTGCTACACATCTTTCAGTGATCTTCGCCAGAAAGGGAAGGTTAGTGATGGGGCGGAAGTTGTTGAGGTCATTCGCATCAGCAGTGGGTTTTTTAAGAAGAGGGGTGACCTGCCCAGTTTTGAAGGAGGCAGGAAGGGAGCCTTGCCAGAGGGAGAGGTTGATCGGAGTGGTCCAATAGGAGAGGGAGTGGGTATAGAAGTCAATGGCAATGGCACTGGGGATAGGGTCAAGAGAATGGTTGGATGGCTTTGTTTCTCGTATGCACTTGAGAAGGGCATCTTCAGATATGGGGTCAAAGCTCTGCCAAATGGCTAAGGATTTGCGCTCCTCTGGAGGGGTAGGATGAGCGACCTGATCCACAAGTGATTTCACGTTTTCATCGAAGAAAATAGCAAAGTCCGCTCCTCTCTTTGTAGAATCATCCACCTTGGAGGTTGGGGGAGAGCAGTTAGGCATTTTGATGAGATCGAATAGTTTTTTGGGTCTATTTTTTGCGGAGTCAAGGAGGGTTTTGAAGTGTTGCGCTTTCCCAAGGAAGATGTGCTTGTGGTACTTGGATCTTGCTGAGCGAAGCATGGCCAAATTGTCGGAGGAGGGCACTTGCCTCCAATGTTTCTCCAGGCATCTTAGCTGCTTCCTTTCCTCATAAAGGGATTTGTTGAACCAAGGTGCGGAGGGAGTGGGCCTTAACCTTTTGCTTTTGAGTGGAGCGACGTTATTAATTTCAGCTGCAAGAACTATGAGGCATTGGGAGGTGAGTTCGTCAACATCTAGGTTCGGGTCGAGCCTTGAAAGTGATAACAAAGCTGATTCACAGAGGGGACCGACATCAATATTCTTGGCATCCCGGAACCATGAGATGGCCCTCTTGGGTTGGCCAAGAGTTATAGAGTGTGAAAGTTGAAGAGAGAATGGGATGAAGAGGTGGTCAGACCAATCTACATGAATTGGGGTAGTGGTAGAAAGCATGCCTGCTTTAGAAATAACAAGGTCTAGAATTGCGCCCTTAGAATGTGTTGATTCAGTGCAGTGTTGGACAAGATCGTTTGCAGAGAGGAAAGTGGCCAGTGAGTTCGCAGAGGAGTCTTGCGGTACTCCCCAGTGTAGATTGAAGTCACCCACGAAGGTCTGATTGTCACTTCGCGAGTATTGGTCGCTGATGAAGTCGGTGAGTTCATCCATAAACGAAGGGCCACTACGAGGCGGGCGGTAAATGACATGGAATCTGAGTGGTGAACGGTGTTGCAATTGAAGCTCAAGAGAAAGGCATTCAAAGGTTTTGGAGGAGCTGTTAGGAGAGGCCTTAAGTTGGAGGGTGTTTCTAAAGATGACTGCAACACCTCCCCCAGTGTTGTCAGTTCTGTCATTCCTAAATAAAGAGTAGCCTGTGGGTAATAGGAGATCAAATATAGAATGAGACGTATCTTTGAACCAGGTCTCTGTGAGGAGGAGCATATTATGAATATTATGAAGGGTGATGGTATCGGAGATTTCAAGTTTGTGTTTTACTGCAGATCTGCAGTTGTGAAGCATGCAGCGCAGCTCTGTCAAAACTGTTTTGGTGACGGGGGCACTAGGGCTCTAAAGGGTGATCGGGATATTGTACTTATAAGGGGGTGCTCGGGAGGGTTTAGGTGGATGCTTTGTTCTGACAGAGGTGATGATCGGAATGGTGTAGATAGTGGGTTTGCTAGGGTATGCCGGTTGAGGAAGGGTGGCATTCGGGGGCTTGAGTGAGTTAACAGAGTTTTCCGACGATAGGTTAAGCTTGGCTGTACTGGGGTGAGGGGGCGAGGTGCATCTCGTGGGAAGTTGGGAAGGAGTAGCGGTGCAAGAAGGGGTGACAATCTTAGAGCATAAAAATGAGATGGCAGCTGTAATCTGGGAGATGGAAGTGATAAGAGAGCCTAGCGTGTTTTCCAGTGAGAATGAGGCAGAGCACGGACGGTTGGGTTGGGGAAGGTTGGGTGGCTCGATTGAAACAAGGGGGTTGGAGTAGGTGGCGGCAGGTAGGGAGAGGTGGCAGGATAGGAGGTAATTTGGGGTATGGGGTTCATAAGTGGGGAAGGGTGGTGGGTGAGAGCGGGAGTTAGTGAAACGGAGGTTAAGGGAGAGTTGTCTTTGTTGGTGTTGCAAGAGGGAGAGGAATTAAGGACAAATTTAGGGGGAGCGGGGTGTGGAACACGGCGGTAGGGTAGGAGAGGGGAGGCCTGTGTGGAGTCATGAGAATATAGGAGGTTTGGGAGGAAAAGAGGTGCGGTGATTGTGGAGGACCTGTCAGCTAGGAGAGGTGGCTGTGAGGGAACGGGCATCTGGCAGAGTGAGGGGGGTTGGGAGAAAGGGAAGTTGAGGAAAGGAAGTGGTTCTGCCGGGCCCGAGGGAGGGAAGTGGAAGGGGTTACTGGGCAGGGAAGGGGGGTGGTGCAGCATTACTGGAGGAGTAGGAGGGAGGAGAGAGATGCAGTGGGATTCAGGAGAAGACGGGGTGAATAACAAGGGGAGGAGGGGGTGGGGAGGAGGGATGGAAGGGATGAGGGGAGCATAGGTAAAGTACACTGGGGGAGAGGGACGGAGGAGAGGTGGACTAAAAAGGGGGGTGATGGGAAGGAATATGGGGGAGGAGAAGAGATTGGAGAATCGGGATGGTGCAGATGGGATGAGGAGCGTATTGGCTTGTGGTGAGGCTGAAGTGATGTGTGGAGGGACATACTGTGAGGGGGGAGGAATAGGAGGGGAGGTCACAAGGGAGGGGGAAGGAAGGGGGCCGACCTGTGCTTCTCGAGGGAGCAGCCAATTGGAGTGAGGTGGGGTCTGCGGAGGGGAAAGGGAGTAATGGGTGGAGCTGGAAGGAGAGTCATGGGGAAATCCGGTTGCAGAGGAGGGGAGTAAGGAGGGGAAGAGGCAGTCAAAGAGCGAGAGGCAGTTGTCTTTGCCTTGGATCAAGACAGTACCGTTGTTGAGTGAGATAGTGAGGTTACCTTTGAAGCGAGCAGAGGGGGACATTTTTAGTTTTTTCCCATGGGGGATAGAGGAGGAGGAGGTGACGTTAAGGGAATAGTAAAAACTGTTGGACCAGGAGGGGATGTCGTGAGTGAAGAAAATGAAATCATTTTTAAGCCTCCCAAAACAACTATTGTAAAATTGATCAACAAAAAGGGAATCTGGGAAACGTTCAATAGTGTTATGTTTCCAACGTTTAGTTGCAGCTTTAGACAGGCTGGGGGGATAAATGATTTTGTAGCAATTAGTTCCAGCCTTAACTCTAGGGGTGGCCATGATGGTAAAATGTGTCGAAGGAGTGTGGGGGGGATAAGACGAAGGTGTTACTGGGAAAGCGGTGGAAAAGAGAAATAAAAGGGCATAAAGGGGGCACATAGTCCGGACGTTAAGGTGAGGATATCAGAGCTAATGTGCCGTTTGGGACTAGCAAAGCCTAGGTGTGCACACCAGCCTCAGCATCTTAAGACTATCAGTAGAGGTGCTCAGAGCAGGGTGCGGAGAACATACTACATGAAAAGCAATTTCTAACACCAACATATAACTACTGGCCTGGCGCCCTACAAGTCTTGCAGACTCCTTGTCCAACTGGCCATCTCGGATGGGGCCAGCACAGATGTCCTGAATGCATAGTCCATAATGTCCAGGCTGCTGGCGACGCAGCGTGAGTCATAACGCAATCAAACAAAACTGTCTACATTGAAAAATTGTCTTAAGAGAAGCAGCTGGCACTACTTGCTGCACAGCAGATAAAGGCTTAAATGGAGCAGCTGGCACTTACTTGCTGCGCAGCTGTAAAAAGGCCTAAACGGAGCAGCTGGCACTACTTGCTACGCAGCTGAAAAGGCCTAAACGGTGCAACTGGCACTAATTGCTGCTCAGTTGTAAAAGGCCTAAACGGTGCAGCTGGCACTACTTGTTGCACAGCTGAAGAAGAGGCACCAGCATCCTCCTGATGGTCATGCGGCTTCCTTCACGGCCCTCCTGACTGTTAGCGCAGTGCGACAAGGTTGGGGAGATGAAACTAGTTGTAAAGGTTAAAGGGCCCAAAGGTTCCAGCCTCGGGTTCCCATGTGGTCCGCTCTTCTGCGTGTCACCGATCGCCGTAGATCACCTTCCTCCGACCACAGGACCCTATCGCCGAGCTCCTGCTCTGCTCAGCTCTTCCAGTGTGTTTCATTAACAGGAGATGTCATAAGTGTCGGCCATTTTGAGGTCAGGCAGGCTGAATAACAAACAGCCTGCCAGCTCTGTAGACTCTGCACCCAGCTGTAATGTTGTATCTGCGTCCCCACACAATGCTCAGAGTCGCCTTGTAGTTTGAAGCGGCTTTATTGAATCACAAATTATCTGGTATACACATAGAGCGCCGAGTGCTGTAGCTTGCAATGCTCCGGTCGCCAACTGCCGTTCCAACCCTTCGCGCCTTCTCTTTGCTCTCCTTGCGCATGCGCGCATGTGCGCTCTCGTCTACGGCGTGACGCGTCATCGCGTTCACGCTCGTAGACTAGAGCGCAACACCACATATCTCCCCCCTTTGACACACAGAAATGTAAACCTCTGGAGTCTTTCTCTAATGTCCACTCATGTCATAGTCTCTATATTTGGCAGGCAGAATGACAGCTCTGCCCATGCGGGTACGCCTTACCGGGTTACTCTCCTCACCCTCGTTACCACCAGGAGCGCTCTCAGTGTCTCTCAGATTCTCTCTCTCTCCATCAGCTGTCGGGATGGTGTGGTTTCCTGTTACCTCTGTTGTCGATGTTTCACCATCTCTACTTTCGTCACTGTCCTCTGGGGTACCTCTCAGGCCTTCCCCCTTTGCGGATGTCTCTTCTTCTCCTCCTATACGTATCTCCTCTTCCTCAGATTTGGGCCACCTTACAATCCTGTTGACTCTCGCCATGCGGTCTTGGGACCATACCTTGCCATCGCTGAGTAGGGCTGCCCTACCTCGCACTTCCTTGACTTGTAAGGGTTGGGTATACTTGCTCTCTCCTTTCTTTTGCAGGTTGGAAAGTTTGACTCTAACCCATTCCCCCTCCTCCAGCGCGGTTTCTATGGTGTTGTGTCGCTTGTCATAGTAAGCAGCATATATTCTTTGAGCTTTTTTTAGGTTGTGCTGCACCACTGCTGGGGACCATTTGCTGGTTATAGTTTTTTCTCTCCACACCACGTTGTCTCGGGTGAACGGGAGACGGCCTCTCAAGATTTGGAAAGGGCTATATCCTACTACGGTGGGGGTGATCCTGTACGCCCATAACATGCTCTGTACCTCTGCTTCCCAGTCTTTACCTTGCATGATGGCCGCTTGTATGGAGCCCATCAGAACCCGGTTAAACCGTTCCACTTGGCCGTTGCATGCTGGGTGGTAGATCGCTGTATGTTTCGATTTGATTCCATTCCTCTTCATGAATTTGGTCCATTTTTCAGAGACGAACTGGGGTCCGTTGTCACTAAGAATTGTCTTTGGTATTCCTTCCCTCAAGAATAAGGAAGTTAAGAACTTCAACACTGTGTCGGTGTCCATGGACTCTTGCACGTCCACTTCTGGCTATTTTGAGTATTTGTCAATGACCACACACAAGAACTTATTTATTCCTCTGTTGTCAAGTACTGGTCCCAGGAGATCAACGGCCAGGTCCACCCAAGGGTTCTGGGGGTTTTCGAATTTCCCCAGGATCGGTCTGAGAGGTCGGAGTATCTTATCTGCTCCTTGGCATTGTTCACATTCTCTCACCTGCCTTTCTATTTGGTTGTCCATGCCAGGCCACCAATACATTTGTTTCACTCGGGCTTTGGTCTTTACGATGCTCAAGTGTCCTTCATGCAGTTGAGTCAATAATGCCGGTATCAGGGTTTCTGGGGGAATAACACTCTCTCCTCTGTATAGGAAGACTCCCGAGTCGCTCAGGGAAAGTTCCTCACGGATTTCATAGAACTTCCTCATTTCTGCATTGAGCCTCCTTTTGTCCGGCCAGCCAGACATGAGGTGTCGCTTGACTTCTGACTTCTCCTGGTCTTGTTCGTATGCTGCTGCCCATTCTTGCCTGCTAATCGTCATCTCATTGTCTGCCATGTTCGCCACCATCTCGTCCATGTCTGGCGCGGTTGCAGGAGCATCTTCCATGGCGGAAGCTCTACTGAGGTAGTCTGCCACCCTGTTCTGAGTTCCTGGCAGGTATTCAACATCATACGCATAATCCAACAATTTCAGCGTCATTTTTGCGATACGTGGGGTAGCGGTGTTGTGGCCGGAAGACGTCAGGACCTTGACCAATGGCTTGTGGTCTGTCTGGAGTTTGAACCTGGTGCCCCATATGAATTGTCTGAACTTGCCCATCGCCCACGTGACCGCCAGCATTTCTTTCTCAATGACGCTATATCTTTGTTCCGTGGGAGATAGGGCTCGTGAGGCAAAACTGACGGTCTCCACTGAGCCATCCGCCCTCTCCTGCGCTAGCACCGCTCCAAGGCCCTTGTCGCTGGCATCCGTGGTCAGTATGGTGTTGCTGGAGGGGTCGTAGCCCTGCAATGGAATGGCCTCACTGATGTTTTTCTTTACCGTGTCAAATTCACTCTGAGCTTCAGTGTCCCATTCGAATTTTGACTTGTCCCTGATGAGTAGGCGCATTCTGTGCGTTTTGGTCGCGAAGTGTCTCACGAATTTACTATAGTACTCGGCCATTCCGAGAAATGACCGTACCTCTTCTTTGGTTCTCGGGGCTCTGGCTTCCTTGATGGCTCTCACGTTCTGTCCTTTGGGAGATATGCCATGGCTCCCAATCTCGTGTCCCAAGTAGGTGACTGATGACATCCCTATTTTGCATTTGTTCCATTCCGCTGTGAGGCCCTTGTCTTGTAGCACAGTGAGCACCTTGGTCAGTTTCCCGTCGTGATCTTCTTGGTTGGATCCCATTATCAGGATGTCATCCTGGAAATACTGGACTCCTGGAATATCTTTGAATAAGCGATGCATTAACTTTTGGAAGACCGCGGCTGCTGATGCCAGGCCAAAGGGCATGGGGCGGAATTGATAGCACCCAAAGGGTGTGATGAAGGAGGTGTATTTCCTGCTTGTGGGATGCAAGTCAATTTGGTGGTACGCCGACGTGAGGTCTATGGTGGAGAAATGGGTGACACCTTTGGTTCTCGCCAACATTTCCTCTATTCTGGGTAGAGGGAACTTTTCCACAATGAGACACTTGTTGAGTTCGCGGAGGTCCACACATAGACGGACCTTGCCGTTGGGCTTCTTGGCCACAACTAAGGGGGCCAACCACTCTGAACTGTCTATTGGTTCTATAATGCCTTGACTTTCCAGTCTCTGGAGTTCCAGCTGCACTGCTTCGATGGTAGATAGGGGGATATTCCTGACCTTGTGGGACACCGGTGTCGCCCCTTCCTTGAGCATTATTTTGTGGACAAATTTGTCTAGTTTCCCTACCATTCCATCAAAGACCTTGGGGTAGATCAGTTTCCAATCTTCTCTGTTGGTGGTTTGCGGTTCTTCTGTTAGGAGGATTTGTTCTTTGCCCCCAGGATCCAATTTGATTCCTAAGTCTCCTGCATCTCTCCAACCAAGTACAGAGGGGCCTCTTTCCGCCACATATAATTTGCAGGTTGCCGATCTTCCCCTGAATTCAAATTTCAACGGTCGGAAGCCTATCATGGGAATGGTGTTTTCAGTGTAGGAGATGGCACGAATGTCCGGTGGACTTAGACCAGGTCCTATTACAGGTACAAAGTCTCCTTCCCATATGGACCGCTGCACTATTGTCCAGGGCGATCCGGAGTCAACCGCGACGTGTACTTTCACTCCACCGATGAACATGTCTGTGCGCGGTTTGTCCGTGCGTTTCCCAGTTACATCCAGTACTTGGTCTTCTATGCACAGAACCATGTCTCCGTCTTCCAGATCATCCTCTGTCCCTGCTTCTGACGGTGCTGACTCAACACACTTAACTGTGGACCTCTTCCCCTTTTTCCGGCACACTTTCTCAAAATGGCCGACCAGGCCGCAGAACGCGCATCTGGCGCGAAACGCCGGGCAACGTTTGTCCTGTGCTGAGTGAGCTGTGCTCCCGCACCTGTAACATGAAAACTTGCTGTCTGTGGACGATCGCCCCGTTTGCTTCCCTGTCCATCTGGGTTCCTGCCTCTGGTCTCCATATGGTCCTTTTTGCTTGTGTGCATTTGAGGCCTCATCGATCTTGTTGACCATCTGTTTCTGCGTGTTTTCCCGTTTGGCTGCGTCAGCGCAGCGCTTCGACATCTCAGCTTTCTTCACCATTGCTATGACGTCCTTGAGCGATGTCTCACTCTGTGCCCATAATTTATCCTGGACTGATTTATTTGTGGTATGCATCACTATCTGGTCTTTTATGTACTCATCTTGCAGTGTTCCGTATTTGCACGTGATGGCCAGACGCCGCAACGCAGCTACGTAGTCATCTATTGATTCCCCTGCTTCCTGTTTCCTTTGCTGGAAATTGTATCGATCTATGGACACACACACCGCTGGACGAAAGTGGTTATCCAGGTCTTCCAACGCGTTCTTGAAGACGTCGTCTTCTGTCGCGTCGCGTTCCTTGGGCACGATGTTGGCAAACACCCTCACTCCCTCTGGGCCCAGGTTGTGGTGCAACAGCCTCTTCTTCCGAGCTGGGGCGTATGGACCTCCGTTCTCGCCCTCCAGCGCTTCTACGTAATTCCTGAAATATTCCCTCCAGTCTTCCCACTTCATCTGGGGCTCGCCTGGTCTTGATAGAAAGGGAATAGGCGTCATCAACGCGGAGGACTGATTTGCCATCTTGGGTTCGTCTTTGGGTGCTTCCGCTTGGGCCCTCGGGCTGTCGGGTGCTCTGGAGGCTCCCGCTCCACCTGCGGTGTCCCCTTGGCTTCTGGGGCTGCCTGGGGCGGTATCACCTGTACCTCGCGGTAGACTGGAGGATTGCTCGCCCTCCTCAGGTTCCTGGCCTGCGTTTTTGGTTGCCAGCGTGCTGGCTGAGGGACCCCTCGCCTCCGGGACAGCACTGACCAGTGCAGTGGCCTGCGGTCTGTCCTCTGCCGAGTGACTGGGGCTCCAGTGGTCCTCAGGTCTGGTGCTGGCGGTGCGCTGCTGCCACGCTCTATGTTACAGTTTTGGCGCTGCTTCACGTATCCTGTTCCCTTGGCATGAGTAGGTGTCCTGCCGTACCGGGTATCGACTCTACTTCAGCTGTGCGTGGACAGTGGGGTGATCCCAGTCCTCGTCGCCACTGTAATGTTGTATCTGCGTCCCCACACAATGCTCAGAGTCGCCTTGTAGTGTGAAGCGGCTTTATTGAATCACAAATTATCTGGTATACACATAGAGCGCCGAGCGCTGTAGCTTGCAATGCTCCGGTCGCCAACTGCCGTTCCAACCCTTCGCGCCTTCTCTTTGCTCTCCTTGCGCATGCGCGCGTGTGACGCTCTCGTCTACGGCGTGACGCGTCATCGCGTTCACGCTCGTAGACTAGAGCGCAACACCACACCAGCCTTAAGCGCTTTTTACTGCACCACAACACTGTTGCTCAGTTGTTGTGTACCAATTGCGAATTGTCTTCGCAACGTAATTAAAGGCCGTTGTATGTTTTGGAGGATCCCCCTTGACTTCTAGGGGAGTCAGAGCTTTGGTAGTAAAAATTGGTCAGATTGGAGGCTTTAGGAGTTGGTATGCTTCATTTGGTGAGGAGGAGGAGGTCACGAGTGTCGGCCATTTTGAAGTCAGGCTGGGATTATCTAATGATCAGGTTTGCTCGCGGGCCGCTAGTAGGGGTCAAAGTTTATTTTCTAGTCTTCCTTTTGAGACCAAGGGGTGCCCATGTTACATTGGTCGAATTGGGGACCTTTCAGGTCTGTCCAGTTCATTTGGATCCGAGGAGGTTGTGTGTGGCGGCCATTTTGGGGTCAGTCGTGCTCTTCCTCTGATTATGCTAGTCCTCGTAACGCAGTTAAGGGCTGTTGAATGTTTTAGAAGATACCCACATGATTTCTAGGGGAGACAGGACTTTGGAAGTGAAATGGGATCAGTAGGAGTTTGCTGGCATCAAGATTGGGTTTTGGAGGTCGCGCGTGGCGGCCATGATGGGATCAGGCTTCTTACCTCCAGTGCTGCTCCTGTGCAGAGAGCGACGTGAAACCCTCCAAAAATCAGATCGGGAATCCGGGCTAGCATCAGAGGCTCCGTCGGACTCTGGTCTCATTTGGTGGCTTCTCGTGGTGCTGCTGCGGAGGATCTCAGGCGCGATGCTTGTGTTCCAGGTCGGGTAGATTCATCGGTGGAGCGGCGCAGGACAAGTCCGCTCGACTATCCTCCGGTGTCCCCCTCTTTCTGGGAAATCTTCACAGCGGAGAGCGGAGCCTGGTAAGTAGCTGCAAGTTGTTAGCCGTTCTGGGCTCGATGCAGTTTTCCGTTGGGGGGTAGCGTCACTTATTTGCCCCATCGATGTATACGGGATATCGCCGCCATCTTAGGCTTGGTGAATGCGGGCTCTGCGTCTCATCTTCGGGGGCAATTTTCTCTGTCCAAATACATTAATTATCGAAATTGGCCCCAGTAGCTTGTTGCGCAGTCATTCCGGTGCACGAGGCAGCACTTGTTGTTCACTTAGCGTCGCCCAAAGCATCCGTTGCAGGTCCCGGTCCCGGTCCCGGAGCAATTCCGGATCTCAGCGAACGCCCCTCCCGTCCTTGGTAAATTAGTTGTAATTCAAACAAACAACACGCATTTACAATGCAATGGTCTCGGCATCATTAAAGGTAGAGCTATTGGCATTGCTCATGAAATTATTTTTTTCTTTAAATCATAAATAAATGGCATTGTCATTTACATTGCCAATAGCTTAATCGTTAAATAAATGGCATTGTCATTTACAATGGGCAACTGCAAGACTTTGTAATGTAAGCCATGCTTTCGCAGTACTGTTGAATTTCATTATCCTCGCCTTGTGCTATTTTTCAGCCGTATATATGGAAATCCTTGTAATAAAAAAATTACCACAATTAATTTAAAGTGATTAATATATGTAGTCAGTGGCATTGATCCAGCCCTTCTTTGGACATATATAAACAAATCAACTACCCAGGAGCGTGGCCATGTAGGGATTACTGAGTTAAGCATACTGCAGCGCTTTAAAATCTGAGTTCAGTTTGATTAGGATCCAGAGAAGGGATGGAAGAGGTTAACTGCATGATTGCGGGGAATTTATGTTTTGTTTTCTTGAGCTCAACCAGTTACAATCAAGGTGACACAACCCAACTTTGAGTCCTAGCATTACTCAGTGGAGCTATAATTTGCTGAGGTGTAGGCTTGGGGCGTGAAAGAAAAGTCAATATTGAATGTGACTCCCAGGTTGAGGCGAGTTTGTACTGGTGCGAGTGGCATGCTCCGGGTAGTTGGGCAGTCAAAAGAGTGGAGCAAAAGATTTGGAGTCTTAGGATAGGAGATTTTGATCAATAGCAGCAGGACAGGGTTTCTTGCAATAATTTCTGAACACGCATTAGACAAGCCAAAACTGGATGAGCGCCCAATACTCCCCCTTGCAGATTAAGAAGTAACTGGAGATCGAGTCAATGTATGACATAAGAGTGGTAGGTTTAGAATCACTCTCTTGTCCATTTATATAGTGAAAGCAATATGTAATATCCCTGGTGAAAAAGTGCGAATAACCCTGAGATGCACAGGTCGATAATTGAATTTGAATGCAATATTATAACTGCTGACAAACACGATTATCAAATTGCTTGCCAACTGGTTTGCCAACAGTAAGAGATTTATGTACAAAGAGGTTGCATAGAAAACCGCGCATTTGCAAAAGGTCTAAAAACAGCTGCCTACTGAAAAACTAGGCAGGTCATTATTTATAGATGTGGTGGAAAAGCAGTGATTGAAGTCATTGTGACTCACAATTGGAAGGGGACGCCATTTCATTCCAGGTCCCAGTCAGACGGAATAATTAGAATGCCTTTTGGGTAATGGCACCGATGAGCAAAATTCAATGGAATGGAATGCTTCCCAGAGTCCCAATGGTTAAAAATCAATTGCTCATTTACAACTAGATAATAAGAAGTCCTTCTAAAACCGCAACGTTTTCACTTTTTCCAAATAGGTCGTCTGGTCAAAAAGGAACAGTGCTTAAAAGTCACTTGCTAGGTTCTCTTGGTATTCGAAGACCCACAAAGCAAAAGAAAACAGAGCATGACTTTACAAAGTAAATAACATGAAAGCAGAACAGGATGTTCCCACCAAGAGACGGTTTTTTAATTAGCAGAAAGTAAAATTTTAAATTGGAACGAGGAAAAAATAAAGACTGTGTACCTTTTTTCACAAAGATTTAGCAATAATTTGAAACAAAAAACAAAAGACTCACCCATTGTTATTCAACGTCTTAAGGATCTCTTCTTCTCAAGTGATTTCCGATAATTCGATGAACTGGGCGAATATCGACCGAAAGTTATCCATTTAATTGGTTAGGAATCGCCGACTGCCCTTGCGAAGACACGCTGGATCCCAAAAGGTTCATATGTGAAGCAAACCAATATTTACGTTTCAGTTCACAGGGTGTAAGGCGGGTATGATCTGTACAAAAAACAACTGTATGAGAGGGTCTATAGGGGAAGCAGGGTTAGGGTATGATCTGTACACTTTTCTCGTCAGGCAGGTTTTGACTAAGGTTTGCAATTAAACCCGATATTGTGAAATATAATTTACAAAGCACTGAAGCTAAGAGCAGCACAGGCAATCTGGCATACTTCGACCAGATGGGAGAAAAAAGAAGCGTAGAGAGGCGTGCCCTTTAATCTGGCCTTGAAATAATGATATTAGAGAAGCTGGTCTGACATGAGCTGGGAAGGGGCTAATAAAATAAACAAAAAGTGCACGAGAGTGTCTGTGGAAAAGTTGCAGAGAGCATGGACCTCTTTGGAGAGAAACCGGCGTTGCTGTGTTAACAACACTGATTGACAAAGTAAACAAGGAGCGACTTTCACAACGGGGAAATAATGTCCGCTTAGCAAAGGAGCGAACAGATCGCCAGGCTTCTCGTAGAGAGGGAGGCAAGGACAGAGCAGCGCCCGCTCGGTGGCCCGGCTCTCACGGCTCCCCAAGGCCCGTCTCGCTTCCCAGCAGCCCGGGCTCTCAGTCCTGGCAACCTCATCAGCGGGAGGGGGCGGGAAAAAGACCTCCCTCCCAAAACAAACCAAACCCTTACAAAAATGCTGCCCACCGATTGCCAGCTGCATAATGCAACCCAAGCATCAAAAGATGCATCTATGCACAAGGATTTCTGTTCACCTTGCACCCCCAAAAAATGAGCAGTATGCACAATACAAGAATAATAAATACTACCCACAGCATGGTAGTACAAAGCTTCAAACATCAAACCAACCCATATCACTCAACCAGAGACTTTCCTTCTAGTTAAGAGCACAGCAGTGAAGAGACACTTTTCTTAGAAAGGTTAATTCTCCCAACCCGAATTTAAAGGACAACTCAGCAATCCCTGCTGCATGCTGTGGGTCAATAAAGTGCAGCGTCACAGATCTGTGCAAAGCGCCATTAGCAGTGCTGCTAGAAGGCAACGCTTCAACTCGTGAAGTGAAACGTGTCTTCATGTATTGGAATACCATTACACAGAGGTGCATAGTGAGCATAGCCCCCAGATGGAAACCTAGAGAGTGCATAGTGGGCCTAATCCTGGATAGAAACCCAAGAGGCTGGGTGTAGGATGGAAGACACTACAGTGAGCACAGTGCCTGGAGGCCGGATAGACCCCTACGGAAGCACATAGTTTTTTTTTTTTTTAATTAAATTTGTACTTTATTACACCTTCAAATTGTGCACACAGCCTTTATCGCCTACAACCCGGAGGCCGGCGGCAACAGTAGCCCACACCCAGGTCATTAAGTAGAGGTCACACACACAGCCACGACGTCAACCGCCCGAAGGCCTGGTGGCGCAACAGTAGGAGAGGAAGAAATGTGAGATAATATTGAGTTAATAAAGCAATTGATGACTGATCACAATATAACAAAACAAGATCCGACCAGCAGCGTTGGTGATGTCACTCCATATCGCAGTTCTGTGTGCACAGGTAATACAGTCTGTATATACATAGTAAGCCAACTACCTGAAGACCGGAGGATAAGGTCCCCTGGTAGGGGGAGATGAAAAGGTGTAGTAAACCACTAAAACCCCACCCAAGAACAAGACCCCCACCCTACAAACTAGCCAGACTACCTATACCCGTGACCACTCGCCCACCCCCACCCATTACCACGTCTACGGTCAAACTCAGGACCCATAGCTACTGACTCAAGGACCCAATGGAACGGAACAAAGTACTAGAGGGACTATGCGAACCACCACCCAGAACAGCCGTCATAAGTATCCACCCAGCACACTGCACAGACAAGACGTAGGCGGGATCCCCCACCCACCTCCGGGAAGGGAACATTCAACCACCATTCTCATCAGAGTCAATCATCGACACCTCACCTTCCTGCAGCTCATCCAACACCTCCCCCTCAGAATCCGACTCACTGTCCCCTTGCGCGCTCTGGTACTCCTTAAATAACCCCCAGAAGTTCTTGGGGCGACTTTTCGGGGGAAGCAGTTCACTGTACACCTCCGACTGTCATGTGCTTATCTAGGTTCCTGATCGATACTGTGACCTTATGCCCCTATTCGGCTATAAATCCATTTATTCCCTATATTGGCATAACCGTTCAAGTGCGATTTTCTGTAAAGTCATCTCTGGCCTCACACGAGCAGAGCCACAGAGCCACATTCCAGCATGACTCTCTGCTACTTCCTTTGCGACCAATTAGTGCAATGACAGAGCAGCAGCCACTATCTGATATTCCTAGATAACACTCCGAGTTCTTCAACAAGATAAAAACTTAGCAAACCTGGAAATCCCCGCTTGCTATGTTTTGATTAGTAATGGAACTCTAATGAGCAACTGATAACTGTCACTTCCTAGTGACATCTTTAATTGACGTCTTATGTCCAGCAAACTTGCGTCAAACCCGGCACCTGTCAGGTATAAATATTACCAACGTTGCCTTAAGCAATGAGCGAACATGTTGCTGATGCCAGCTGCCTGCATGACCCTGTGTTGGTAAAAACTAGCACTCTGTCGCTGCAGCCTGCTATCCTGTGGTGGTGAAGCTACTGATTACCATTATCGCCGCTACAGCGCGACCTATGGTGCAGTACGCTTGAGGAGCCGTGCAGCCGTCCTCTGCAAAGACATCCAGCCCAGCTGCCCGCAGACGCTGTCACCCCTCCTTCCTCGACGCGCTGAGAGAAGCCGCTGCCTTTCTCGTGCAGAGAAATCCAGTCCCGGCGCTTCCAGTTTACCCTCGCAGGTGACTGGGATATCGAGAGAGACCCCTGAAGGAGATACCAATCCTCCATCATTCTATTCAGAGGTATGGTGTTGACTAAACCCTTAGACGAGAATTCTTGAAACAAACCTTGGCAAAACCAACTTAACTTAAGCTACTTACTTACTCCCCTTCTCACGTGTTAGGCTTAGGTCAGGCACACTGGGGTAGGCTTAGTTAGAAGCACCAGTTGAGTATGTTAGCCTAATGTATATATGACTGTATATATGTTTTATTACTTTTAAACCATTGTATGGCTAAGAAACCATATCAATGCTTTTACAGTTCTATTTCGCTATTCTTATCTTACTGTACGTACTTTTTATAATAACAGTTATTGCAATTGTGGCAATACATTTCTCTTGTATGAGAAGAAAGACTGTTCAATAAATGTTAACCCTTTATTGATAAACGCCCGTCTCTCTATTCTCTACATACTGTGAAAGTAAACTGCACTAGACTGACTGAGTGAAATCTATGTCTATTGTTTCACACGACCCTAGAGATCGACTCTTGATCTGAGGAGCAAAGTTGTCATGTTGCACGGTTGTTGGAAAGCTGAATCCCTTCTTGTCTGTGCCAAGGAAGCTGATCACTTCCTATGCAGAGAAGAAAGTTTCCAGTGACCTCTGAGCTAGTTGGTAACACAACCCAATTAAGTTTAGCATAGTCAGTGGAGGCCTGGAATATAAGCAGTTCCACGTCGATACTACTGTTTATGTTATTCCAATGCGCAGGGCCTAGTGGGAAACTAGGAACTACACTACATGGCGCCCAACGTTTGGTAAGGCGATAAACTAACGCAAGACTTGTAGAGTAACTCAGTCGTGCATATTTCACACCCTTTCTCCCGTAAATACTCCAATAGACGTCTGGAGTGGGTGAAAGGTTAAAATCCGCCCGACCTTAGTAGGAAGAGATTCCTATGTAAAGCTCTGGTTATTCAACGTTGAAGGATACAGTGTTCCAAAATATTGTGCATCTAATCTTTGTCTCCTTGGAGACCTACTCTGCAAAAACTGCATTTATACAATGTCAGTAGAAAATAACGGAACCACTGGGGGCGCAGCAGATGCGACTCAGCAAGGTCCCGAATACACAGACCCGGGTGCTATTATCATCCCGGTCCAGTTAAGAAGATCTATAACTTTAAAACTTATAGAACACGGACTGACACCTCAAGGTGGTACAGTAATTTTCGTGATAGAGGCTCACGAGTATCGGCAGACAGAGGTATTCTATTCATGGATAAACTTTCCAGCGGTAAACGCTATAACACAAGAGTTTCACTATTACAAAATAGAGGAACCTCCGGGAGAGTACGCTCCTTTCGAGGAGGTTGAAATCCCACTTAAATTTCAAGAGCACCTGCTCTGGTTTAATGGCGCCCTAAAACACAATGATCACATAACTAGGCTCGGTCCACTAGGTAGACCAGGAGCCACGTGGCCGGTTCTAGCCAGCTACACACCACATCCTGACATTGCAAAAATGTCTAGAGAAGAGCTGTTAGCACAGCTAAACACATTAATAAAAATACATAGGCAATTAGTCCAATATGTAATACGGACTGCAACAGTCCAGCCAGCTGTTAATACACCACAGCTGACCCCTCATCAGGGGAACACAAATAAAATTACACCACAGAACATACAGTCATGTCTTGGTAAAACACCCGTAAAACGGGAACAAATTCCTTTCTGGTTAGCCCAGAAAATCACTCAAATAGAGGCAGTATTTCCTGATACTACCCCTATTGAGAAACACAGAATCTTGACCATCTGCCTTCCTATGGGAATCGCACCACACGTGGAGGACTGCGACACTTGGGGTACAGTCTTTGCTTCCATTTACACAAAAACACACGGTGTTCCGTCTATGGCGGTAATACCAGACGTGCTAAAACAGATTCAAAATGAATTCGGTCCAGAGCCCGCTTTAAATCTAGGTATGAAATTACTGAAAGACTTCAAGCAGGTCACGGCTATATTATTAGCCAATGTAAAGGGAGAAGCAGCATCTGTGGCGATTCGCCAGAAGTTGAGGGAAACAGATATAAAAGATCCTGTTGAGCTTGCCAAAATCATAGAAAAATGCTATGAAGAATTAGGTAGAGACAGCTTGGGTGGAAAACCAGTTAAGCCCCAACTGCTCGAAAATCCTGAAAAATTATTTATTAAAAATAATTTAAACACTCCTAAAAAGAGCTGGGATGGAAATAAACAATCCACTCCCAAGGAAAAAGTTTTCCAGTCCAGAGGAAGGTCTCCTCGACGGAGGGAAAGAACTCCGACTCGAGAACGCCAGTCTCCCCAGAGGGAGCCCTCTGAGAAAAGATATAACCTTAGAAATAGGGATAATATAAAAAAACCTGATAGATATCAAAGTATTGATACACGTCCCTCTCGATCTCTTCCACAGAATTCGGAAAGAAGAGGACGGTCAGACCCAGGAGAGCACACCAAGTCCAAAGACAAGGAACCTGCTCAAAATAAGAAATCTCAATTTCAGAAAAAGAAGGTAGCCAGTATTAGAGTAATCAACCATGCCGAGAATACTGAGGACACAGTTGAAAAACGGGGAGTGGGCATTGACAATGTTGGACAGTGCAGCAGAAATCAGTATAGCGCGCAAGATCTTGATGAGTCATCTGGAGACAGTGGACACGAATGAATACATTCAGGTTGAAACTGCCGACGCCAGACTTAGCGAGCCCCATAAAATATACGAAATAACATTGCGTATGGAGGGTGATAAGACTAGGAAAATTAAGGGTCTATTTTGGGATAAGCTCTCAAAAGGCTATGATATTCTGTTAGCTGAAAAAGATTGGCCTCCAGAGTTTGTCAGGGAGTGCCCTCGTGGCGAAGAAGTGATTATGCCTGCCTTCTCGAATCACATACCGATTCACAAAAAATACACATATGCAAGGAAATGGGCAATAGCCCAGGCACCTGCATTGTATAAAAATCATGTTGGATGGGATGAGGATTCACCGCCTCACAAAATCCAACTAAAAAGTGAACCAACTGCCCAACGGCAGTATCCCATAAAGCAAGAAGCTAAAAAACAAGTCAGGGAGATCTTAGATCAACTTGAATACCAGGGGGTGATTGAAACATGCACCTCTCAGATGAACAATCCTTTGTTTCCTGTCTCCAAGCCAGACAATTCATATCGTCTAGTTTTGGACTACAGACACCTTAATACATGTTGCAAAACCTTTGCAGTACAAAACTCGCATAGTGCAGCCCTAATGAATAACATAGTTAGGAAAAAATATAAAACGACATTAGACATTTCTAATGGTTTCTTTTGTCAAAACATTGCACCGGAAAGCAGATACTTGACCGCTTTCTCCGCATTTGGGTCACAGAAAAAATTCTGTCGACTCCCACAGGGGTTCAAGAACAGCCCAGGACTATTCTCAGCTAGGGTAACAGAGTTACTACAAATCTATGATGATGAAGCATTATCTTACGTAGATGATATTTATCTCACAGACGACGACTTGGATACTCACTTGAAAAGAGTGAACACCATTATACTTGGGTTCGCAGCAGAGGGTTACAAATTCAACTTTAAAAAGTCCCGAATTGCCCATCTGACAGTACTGTTTTTAGGGTACGAATTATCAAGTGAAGGGAAAAGCCTAGCGGACAACTTCTTAGAGAAGTGCGCTGTACTCCAAGCTCCAAAAACGCTGAAGAATTTACAATCAATACTAGGTTTTCTGAATTTCGGAAGAACTTACATACTAAATTACGCAGAGAGGGTTAAACCTCTCTACGAACTAATAAAACCTGATTTAAAACAAATCAATTGGACTCAAAAACACACAGAAATTTTGAGATCACTGCATACAGACATGTTAGCAAAAACAAAATTAGATACACGTGACAACACGATCGATCTTGTAATCCGAGTCATCCCAGGAAGATGCGGATTCACGTACCTGACCTCTAATGAGGGAGAAAAGGTACCAATTTCAATTAAATCTCACTTGTACACACAAGCAGAAAAAACATTCAGTCGCACAGAAAGAACTGTGAACGCAGTGCAAATCGCATTAGCAAATGAACGAGAACTAGCACACGGCAAACGGATTAATATCCTTACAGCGGAATCCGCCTTCGAGGCGCTATTCAGCTCAGTAAACCTGCCTACAGTGTCACTGGATCCAAAATGGATACAGTGCATAGATTCTCTAGGAGCGGAAGACGTGAAATACTATTTCGCCCCGCAATACGAAGAACTGAATGATTTAGAATATGAAGAAGAATATCCTCTGCCAATCGAAATCCTGCCTCTCCCACAATACGCATGTATAATCTATACAGATAGCTTTGTACAGCATTTCAACGTAGAGAGAAAATCCTACGATGCAGCATGTGCGATTATTAAAGGTCGTTGGCTGTGCGGTAAATTCAGACCGAAAGTAACAAAAACTGAATCAGTAAAGTACTGTTCGGTTCAAAGAACTGAAATCAGGTCTTTAAAGATGGCGCTAGAAAATGCAGAACGCGAATTCCCCACACTTATAGTGTGCGATTCTCATTTTTGCGTCAATTCTTACAACAACAAACTGCAGAGTTGGATCGAAAACGACTACAAAGATGACACAGGTGCCACAATAAAGCATAAAAAGCTCTGGAACGAGGTAGCTCTTTTACACAAAGAACTACAAAAGACTCACGTGATTCACGCACAGAGTCTTCAGCGTGATGGCGTTCACGTTGCAGGGAATTCATTGGCTAATACAGCCAAAGCGGAAGCAACTAACCCGGCTTCCGTAGCCACAGAAAAGCGTACAGATAAGTACATAGACGGGGAAACCATGCTGGCAGTAAAAACGACCGTAAAAGGCGACTGTGCAGCACTACCCGTAAACTATCCACTCAATTATGCATACATAATCGATGCAAACTCCGTTCCTTTTGCTCGAATCCCTGGAGTGGGGGATAGAGTAATTCCAAACAAGGAACACAGACTAGGACTAATAAAAGCGGCACACGAAGGGCTTGCTTCTGCACACGCTGGCGTTTCCGCAACAGTATCACTATTAAAACAGAGATATTGGTGGCCTCGCTTGAGAATACAAACTAAAAAGTATGTATTAGAATGCGACATATGCCAAAGGATAAAAGTATCAACAGTGAAACGACCAGCGCAGACACCCCTTCTCATCTCGGATAAACCATTTGCATGTGTTTACCTGGACCACTGTGGTCCCCTACAAAGGGACGGTAACTATAGATATATCATGGTAGCAGTGGATTCCTGTACGAGGTTCATATGGATGTGGCCCCAGCGCTCGGCTGACGCTAGAACGGTTATAAAAGATTTGCGAGTCCATATCGGCACATACGCAATTACCACGTTCCATTCTGACCAGGGTCCTGCTTTCAGCTCTCAAGCTTATAAGGAGGCCATGGCTAGCATGGGAATTGGGTTGCGGTATTCTTGTCCGTCGCACAAGTGTGGTAGAAAGAAAAAACCGGGACATAAAGCAATCTATAACAGCGAAGGTATTAGGTTCAGGCGCTGGGTGGGTCAAACATTTAATAAGTGTCCAGACTAGTCTTAACAACATGCCAAGAAATTCTCTAAAAGGTTTCAGCCCATACGAACTATTGTTCGGAATAAGAATGAACGTTCAGGACCTCGATAGTCAGATGTCAGTGGTACAAGAAGAAACAAAGCAGTTTGAAGTAAAAGACCGTTTGGCTGTTTTACAGGAACTGAATGAAACAAGAAAATCATTAAGCAACATAAAGTTAAAGCAACAGCCAAGTACCACTGACGAGGCACCACCCGCAACAGCCCCAGCAAGGACTGTCTGGATTCCAAAGATTGGGGATCTAGTCAGAGAAAAGATCGCGGTTAAGAAGGAATTTGGGCCTTCTTACAGAAAAGCAGTACCTGTCTTAGCAGTCACCGGAACAAGATCAGTTGTGCTACCGCCCCTTGCTGGTAAAAAGGAGAACAGAGTCGTGTCCATCGACCTGGTAAAACCACAAGCATGTGGCCTATAATCAACAGTAGGCCCAGTGGACTCCCAAGAAGCAACAGAATACCCAAACTTGCAACAATCCAAGAGGTTCAAACTGAAAGACTCATCACATTCGATCAGCCTGCAGTGCACAATGAAGGACTATGCAATAATGCCATGGAACTCGTGCCTCTTGAAACACAGCTTGAAACAGTTCGTCAAGAAACAACACCAGTCTACACTAATGTGGCATCAGAAAGTGCTACCGAGAGACAGATTGAAAAAACAATCCCATCAATTGACAGAACTGCCTCTGGTTATTTCATCAACTTCGACAACTTCTCTGAAGATTTAAATGACCCCGAAGTGATGCCAGAAACAAAAAAGTCTTTTAAAGAAAAAGCAACGGAACTCTTTCATCAACTGAAGGAAATCTACCTAATTTCCCCTTGGCTAGAGTTCTGGTTCGGTCTAGGTGTATTTTTCCTCCTGCTTTGGCTCATCATGGTACTATGTTTGGGAAAATTCATTGAAGGAAAATATATTACAATGGACACAGCAAGTCAGAACATCAACCTAGTCCTGAAACAACACAGATCATCCCACGTGAAGAAAAGAGAACTGTCAACAGTAAATGTCACAGCAATCCCAATACCTGGTGGGGTAGTATGGGAGAAAACAGACTATGAGATCTATGGTCCGGTTGAAATCCTGAAGTATCCTCATCAACTAAAGGTTTCCTTAAGTGACTTTGTGACACCAAGTACATTCTCTGATGATTGGGACTTTAACAGTATTAATGACATGATGTCTGATTTAGTAATGTCAGCTAGATTCACAGATCATGATTATTTACAAGGTTCATCTAGTTATGAGCAGTTATTCTGTTACACCCATTATGGGGATCATTACTTGCATAAATCTGCACAGCCTAGAAATGTTTTTATGTATAATCAATGGGAACATTGTTCTACACCACCTAAAAGCAGTTCTAAAGCATTTTTTGAGAAATTCAAATATTTTTCAGGGTTTAACACCAGTGATGCAGAAACGTTTTATTATAAACTGTTAGATAAAACAGGAATGAAAACAATGCTGACAAATTCTAAATTGATATATTCAGAAGCATTTTATGACAAAATGATGACATTTGGTTTTGATTATTGGAAAAATAATATTGAAACAAAATCAATTTGGGGTACAAAAGATTGGCAGGTGCAAGGCATAGAAGCACTATTTAGAACCTGCATGATACCAGAACAAATGTTATTTTTAAATGACACTGTACACCAAACATCTTGTCTTGGCCTAGCTAAGAACAAAGAACTTAAAACACCGTCTATACCAAAGCCAATAGCTGAGAATACAACTGCAGATAATGAGTTAGACGTGTCACACATTTTACATTTCAACAGAACACATCCTGATTGGAAAAAGTGGTTAATCTGGCCTACAGACACAAATAGCTGTCAAGATAGATTCCTGAATAAAACACAGGGGTTAAAAATGACCAGATTAGACTCGAGATATTCCCAGAGACAACATCCAGGAATTATAACCACATACAGTGTAGGGAAACTCTGCCTAGAATGGCTAACTACATCCACACTGGCTGAAATTAAGCAACACTTGTCTTTATTAAAAGATGGTGCTGATTTGCGCGATTTCATTCTTGGACCACGCAAACAGCGTCAAAAGCGTTTCATAGCGACCAGCATCTATGCTGCTTACAACGAGGCTTGGAAAGTAAAGCAAATTGAAACTGCTGAAAAGATACGAGAAATTGATCGTATTAATTTGGAAAAATCACTTTCTGTGGTAGACAATGGGTTAATGACTCTGTCTTCCAGAATATATTCTTTGGACAATATTGTATCCTCTGCCTTTGATGTGATAGACAGAGATTTGCTAATGTTACAACATGGCCAGTCTCAATTACGCTCTATTATAGAACTAGGCTGGACGCTGCAAAATCTTCGTTCAGGCTATGTGCCTTGGCGTTTAATCAACACAACGTCATTATTTTCCATTTTTAACCTTACTGATAAACAGATCAGTTTGGCACAGAAAGGAGCAGACTATACAATCTTGAGCATCGAGAAACTCGAGAGATTACCATTGACAATGTCAGAGAGTCCTGTCATTGAATGGATAATACACGGAATTATCACAATTCCGATAACAACTTTCCGCTTTAAAAAATGCCTTGAATACATACCTGCTGGCCAGTATGAACAATTGGGTAAGGGATATGTTAAATCCGAATGGAAATTACCATACACTCATTCTTGCTATAGTGACAGCGACAAAAATGTATTTCTTAGTGGTGACAACTGTAAACACTCACTAAGCGGTATACTTTTGTGTCAGGGTATTAATTTACACGGAGCATGTGATGGCAATTCAAACAACCTTTCATGCCACCAGCTAGTCACACCTGCAACTCAGATAGAGCCCTTCTTTATGCAACTCGCAAACGGGAGTTACATTCTAAGAACGGATCACAGGTGCTGTGGCCTCGCGCCCGGAAAAAGTTATCTAGTACAAGTAACGTCCATGGTCAAATGTTGCATGCAAGCATTGTTCCCGAGCGGGCCTCCAGACTTAGTGACTCCCCTCTGGCCTCGTCTGAATCTCTATTCTATACGAATTGATACATTAAGCAAAATGAAATCTGTGCTTTTACAGACAACAGTGCCTATAACGTCATCTAAAGAGACGTATGATCTTCTAGTCGCAAGGACGGCTACTGAGGTCCATGACCTTTTATCAACAAATTGCCCCGTGCATTTCGTACAAATGCTCGACCAACTCCTTAACATGTCTAGTGCTACAAGCATCCCAGGCATATTTAAGACAGTCTTTACGGGACTGCTAACACCCTTCCAGGCAATTTTGGGAATCTTTCCTAATTTTGTGCACTCCATCTTTGGTGGTGTTCCACTATTTTTTGGACTCATCGCAGGGATTCTATTTTTGACCCTTCTGCTACGTTATGGCAAGCCTCGGCTCAGACATAGCTCCCATGGGAATGGAAGAAACAATCCTAGCAATGCGCTACAGGGACAGGATAACTAACGTCCTCGGATTGGCCAGGCTGAGAGATCTAAACATGACCTGGTTCCTTTCATTCAGACCGATATGGCAAAATTGCATTTTACCTGTGCTACGGTGTATGCTTTGCGGCGATGAATGCGTGTTGGACATCTGTCTTTCACTTCCATCAGCAGTACCAACGGACGTCGATACTTTGCTAAGTCCAATAACGGCTCACGCATTGTGTTGTCCCCAGCGGCTACCAATCCTGATGACGGCATTCGTGGAGACTCCTGTACTACAGCCAAGTGGTAACAGTGGAGCGAGTGACAAAAGCAACATCATCCAGGTACAACGTTCTGTGAGCAGGGCTGGTCCTGTCTTCGATGACAGCAATCATTCTCACACCTGCCAAGTTTCAGCGCTATCTAATTTGGTTGAACTATCACCTGATTTTGTAGACCAATTCTTTGCGAGCCTGTCTGATACGATGTTCTCACCCACAGAGAAACAATAACTTTTGAGAAGCTCTCCGACACACAGCGTTCCCATGAACTCTGAATTCGGCCTTCAGTTTTGATCAACATAAAACTGCCAGGAGCTTTGGTAAACTGATTTTTTCTTTGAATTGGACAATTTTTAAAAAAATATTGACCCTCTCTTTTTGGCACGAACAATTCTTTGCTTAACGTAAAAACTATTCTTAGAGAACAGAAGCTTCACACTTCTATTTCTAAAAACACATCTAGAGACATAACAACATAACACCAGCCTCTAGCACACATATTATTACAATGCATTTTTATGTGATGATTTATCTCGCATTTCTTCTGTCAGAGATACTTCATGTGTAATTCTTTATGCATAATCGTTCATTGATTTCATATGCAATAATTTTTGAATGATTACTATGCTTTTAAAACTACGTACAGTACCTAAATTCCATGTATTACAAGTACGCCTATTTCGAATGCATTTATGTATTTTGGGGTGGGCTATGTTACACCATGTTACACATGCATCTAATTGCTTAGTTTTAGTAATTTTGATGGACATGAATTCGTGGAGTGGGTGTCATGTGCTTATCTAGGTTCCTGATCGATACTGTGACCTTATGCCCCTATTCGGCTATAAATCCATTTATTCCCTATATTGGCATAACCGTTCAAGTGCGATTTTCTGTAAAGTCATCTCTGGCCTCACACGAGCAGAGCCACAGAGCCACATTCCAGCATGACTCTCTGCTACTTCCTTTGCGACCAATTAGTGCAATGACAGAGCAGCAGCCACTATCTGATATTCCTAGATAACACTCCGAGTTCTTCAACAAGATAAAAACTTAGCAAACCTGGAAATCCCCGCTTGCTATGTTTTGATTAGTAATGGAACTCTAATGAGCAACTGATAACTGTCACTTCCTAGTGACATCTTTAATTGACGTCTTATGTCCAGCAAACTTGCGTCAAACCCGGCACCTGTCAGGTATAAATATTACCAACGTTGCCTTAAGCAATGAGCGAACATGTTGCTGATGCCAGCTGCCTGCATGACCCTGTGTTGGTAAAAACTAGCACTCTGTCGCTGCAGCCTGCTATCCTGTGGTGGTGAAGCTACTGATTACCATTATCGCCGCTACAGCGCGACCTATGGTGCAGTACGCTTGAGGAGCCGTGCAGCCGTCCTCTGCAAAGACATCCAGCCCAGCTGCCCGCAGACGCTGTCACCCCTCCTTCCTCAACGCGCTGAGAGAAGCCGCTGCCTTTCTCGTGCAGAGAAATCCAGTCCCGGCGCTTCCAGTTTACCCTCGCAGGTGACTGGGATATCGAGAGAGACCCCTGAAGGAGATACCAATCCTCCATCATTCTATTCAGAGGTATGGTGTTGACTAAACCCTTAGACGAGAATTCTTGAAACAAACCTTGGCAAAACCAACTTAACTTAAGCTACTTACTTACTCCCCTTCTCACGTGTTAGGCTTAGGTCAGGCACACTGGGGTAGGCTTAGTTAGAAGCACCAGTTGAGTATGTTAGCCTAATGTATATATGACTGTATATATGTTTTATTACTTTTAAACCATTGTATGGCTAAGAAACCATATCAATGCTTTTACAGTTCTATTTCGCTATTCTTATCTTACTGTACGTACTTTTTATAATAACAGTTATTGCAATTGTGGCAATACATTTCTCTTGTATGAGAAGAAAGACTGTTCAATAAATGTTAACCCTTTATTGATAAACGCCCGTCTCTCTATTCTCTACATACTGTGAAAGTAAACTGCACTAGACTGACTGAGTGAAATCTATGTCTATTGTTTCACACGACCCTAGAGATCGACTCTTGATCTGAGGAGCAAAGTTGTCATGTTGCACGGTTGTTGGAAAGCTGAATCCCTTCTTGTCTGTGCCAAGGAAGCTGATCACTTCCTATGCAGAGAAGAAAGTTTCCAGTGACCTCTGAGCTAGTTGGTAACACAACCCAATTAAGTTTAGCATAGTCAGTGGAGGCCTGGAATATAAGCAGTTCCACGTCGATACTACTGTTTATGTTATTCCAATGCGCAGGGCCTAGTGGGAAACTAGGAACTACACTACACGACTGCGTACAACAGTAAAGCAAGTCGGCCTCCCAGCGCTTCTTAGTAGGAACTGGCCCCCTCATCCAGCACAACGCAACCAGACGCTTGGCCGCCAGCAACGCTGCGTCAGCAAGCCGCCTCAATGCCACCGGCAGCGGTTTAGAGAAACCCAGCAATGCCAGCGCCGGGCAGGGTAAAACCTCTGCGCCCAGGAAAGAGCTAAGTTCCGCGAAGACCTCTCCCCAAAACTTATGGATGCTAGGACAAGTCCAGGCCATATGGAGAAAATCAGCCATAGGGAAATGGCAGCGCTCACACTCCGCTGAATCCCGCAGCCCATACCTATGTAGCCTATCCGGCGTGTAATATACCCGCTGCAGGTACTTAAAGTGAATTAGGCGGTGCCTACTGTTAAGTGAAATTTTCCTAGTGTTCGCGCAGCAATAACGCCACATCTCGTCTGTGATCGGGGACTGAAGGTCAGCCTGCCAGGCCAATCGGGCCCTGGAGGGGGGGCACCGCCGATGCCCATCACCAAGTTCTTAAGAGCAGTGATCAACTTACGGGAAGAGGGGGTCTTAATCACATACGTGAGCTCAGGCACTTCCTGCGGTTCCGCCAACTCCGGGCCCAGTGAAACCAGTGCCGCTCTACGAACCCTGTGGTACTGGAAGCTATGTAATAGCGTCGCCCCAGGGCAGGACTGGAGGGCCTGCTGCGACGTCTTCATAGTGCCATTTAGGAAAAGATCTCCCATCTTGTCGATGCCCAACTCCTGCAACGCTTTCAGGACGCCTTTCTCCGTCAGCGGGGGCTAACCATGCTGCCCACTCCACTCGCAGTAAGGGTGAGTACAACAGTGCACTCTCGCGAGAGCGAACCATTGCATGCCAAGCGTGGTTTGTGGCAGCAATAGAATCCAAGTTACCGACCCTCCGAACGGCCGGATAGCATATCGTGGCCGGGAGAGGGATGGGGTCCGCAAAGAGGCGTTCCAATTTCACATGCGGGATGCCAGGATCCCCGTGAATCCATGTATGAAGATGTGCCCCCTGTGCGATCCTGTAGTACCGTTCTAGGTCCAGAGCCCCCAGACCCCCTTGTTCATAAGGAAGAAGGAGCGTTTGCCATTGGACCCTTGGCTGTTTACCCCCCCATGCGAGTCGGATTAGCGTTTGGGTAAGCTGCCGAAAAAAGGCCTTAGAGAGGACCACAGGTATATTTGTGAAGAGAAAGAGGAATCTGGGGAGCACCACCATTTTCATGAGCGCTATCCTGCCCATAAGGGACAACAAGAGCCTGCACCACACCTCCACATCATCCACCAGTTTGGAATAGGCAACCACGTAATTCTCCCCTATCAGGACCTCAGGGTCAGTGTGAATGCGGATCCCTAAATAACGTATGGAGTCCGTGGTCCATTGCAATGGGTACTCCGAGTCGAATGGGAGCGTTACCGGAGTCAAAGGCAGCGCCACCGATTTATTCCAATTGACTCGAAGGCCCGACAAGGCCCCGAACCTCACTACTTCCCGCAATACCGCCGATATATTCACTTCCGGGTCACGGACATACAGCAGAGTGTCATCCGCGTAAGTCGAGATACCAATCTGGTACGATGGAAAGTTGATTCCCTCGAACCTGTGATATTCTCTTATAGCGCAGGCCAGGGTTCCGCCACCATGGCGTACAGCAGCGGGGAGAGGGGACAGCCCTGCCGAGTGCCCCTACTGATCTCGATCGGGGCAGTGACCAAATTCCCTATCTTTAGACGCGCAGTGGGTTTGTAGTACAGAGCTCCCAGCATCTGCAGAAATGTTTCTCCGAGCCCATACTTACGGAGGACTCTGAGCATGAACGACCACTCGACAGAGTCAAAGGCCTTCTCCATGTCTAGGAAAATGGCCACAGCTTTATTTTCTTGCCGGACATGCTGAATAGTGCCCAACACCGTGCGGATGTTATAAGTCAGGTTACGCGTCGGGACAAACCCGGATTGCTCCGGGGCGACCAAGTCCGGAACCAGAAGAGCCAAGCGCGTCGCCAGAACCTTCGCATACAATTTCGCGTCCACGTTGATCAACGATAGCGGCCTGTAAGAGCCACATTCGTTGGGGGGTTTGCCTGGCTTCGGGATGGTTATGAGCAGCGCCTCCCTCATAGATTTCGTCATGCTGCCTTGCTGACAAATATCGTCAAAAAGGAGCATCAGCTACGGGACCAGTTTATCCTGAAAGGCCTTGTAAAAAGCCACCGTGAGGCCATCTGACCCAGGAGCGCTACCTGACCTCATGCCCTCAAGCGCCTCCGTTATTTCCTCTTTCTGGAACGGAGCCATTAGGAACTCTCTTTGCCAGTCGGCCAAGAAGGGCATTTGTATGTAACTCAAGTAGTCGTCGATTTCCGCCTCAAGGTCGCCAGATTTCGACGAGTACAGTGCTGTATAATAAGTATGGAATTCCGCCAGGATATCCTTCTCCTCCGTCACCACGCCACCAGTAGCCGTCACCAACTCCTCGATCACTAATGGCGGTCTGCTGTTGCGCATCAGTTTGGCAAGTAGAGAGCCGGGGCGGTCTCGTTCCCCATACGCACGCGCTGTGGCGTATTTACCCATATGTTTTATTTCCCTGTCCGCCTCATCATGGAATTCCTCTAACAGGGGTTTAAGTTTGTCCGTGACTTCATCAGAACCCGTATCTCCGGCCTGCCGTTCCAGATCAGCTAGCTGCGTTTCAAGCAGTTTCAACCGTTGCCTAATAGCCTTGAGCACCCCCGAGTGTTTAGCCATCGTCATCCCTCTGATATATACTTTAAATGCATCCCAGAGCACCTGGACACTTTCCACCGACCCCACATTTGTTGAGAAAAACACCTCTATGTCCTCAGCTAGTTCCCCTCTGAAGGCTTCATCTAGGAGGGAATATTGGGGGAATCTCCAGGTAAACGGGGGAATCCTCCTAGCCGGGGCAACCAGGAGCAAAAGTAGAGGTGAATGATCAGACAGTGTGCGAGGTAACACAGTGCACCCCTTCACCGAGTCAAGCAAGGACCGGGAAACAAACCAATAATCAATCCTCGTATGGAGGTTATGGTAGGCTGAGTAATGGGTGAACCGCCCCTGCCCTGAGTGCCTATGGCGCCATACATCCAGCAGGTCAAGCTTCACTAATTCCGTCAACAGGAGCAGTGCCGAGGCAGCCGGGGACCTGGGGGGACCCGCCGACCTGTCTAATTCTGGGTTCAAAACTAAATTGAAGTCCCCCCCCCCACATCATCCTAGAGCCCACATACAGCCTACAGCTATCTGCCAGCGAGGCAAAGAAAATAGGAGAATCATAGTTGGGGCCATACACATTCACAAGCAGCAGATCATGTCCTTTCCCCACACAACGAGCAATTGCATACCGACCCTCCGGGTCCACAGCTACCTGCTGAAGCGACAACTGAGATTTAGGGTTAGCCCAGGTGATCACCCCTCTCGCATGCGTGGTGAACCCTGCAGCGACACATGCAGTCCCAAGACCCCTCGTCTGCAACATGGGACTGGACAAAGGCAGGTGGGTTTCCTGCAGTAAGGCGATATCAATCTGGTGTCTCTGCAAGTAGGCCAGAACCTTCCTGAGTTTGCAAAAGTCATTGAGCCCTCTCACATTCCATGATAGCAATCGCAGAGTGCCTGGGCCGCATTCTGACCCTAGTGATTCAACATTCGCCAGTGTAAGACAGAGAACTGATCAGAGTAGAGCAGACGGTTCAGTGGACACACCTCAGTAGTTGGCTTAAACAGACCCCCCCCCCAACAGTCCCCGAACTTCTCACAATGCATACGCAGCAACAGAAGAACAGATCAAACGTCTACCCACCCACAGCCGACCAACCCCAACCCGGTCAGACAGAGCACGTCACTACCCGCCCTGAACCCCCCCCCCCCCCCCCAACACAACACACTACAAACCCAAAGACCCTCTAGAGAGTCAGGAGCCGAAAGCGTAGAGGCAGAGGTTCCCAGCCAGACAGCAATGCAATTAAGCAAGAACCAGATACTTCAGTAGCCCCCCCACCCAACCCCCTGGTGTCATTCGGGCACCTCCCCCCAGCCCCAGCAAAAGCAGAGTGACAAATAACAAGCCCCCAGACATGGGGTAGCACCCCCCAAAAACGAAAGTCAAGCAGTAAACCATAGTAACATCATATCTCTGCCGTAGGACCTAAGCAGCAAGAACCACACTCCACTAAGTCAAATAAGTAGGTCCATAGGACCTGTCGTTGTAGAGCGACATGCACTGGAGACCTAGGCAGTCCGAGTATAGGGATGTAGGGCGGATCACCCCTGGCCGTCCATAGAGGCGGCTTCCTCCTCATCTTCACGTTGACCCCTCGGGCTGTTGCGTTGTTCCTTGGCCCATTCCTTGAGAGATTTTTTCAGGTCCGCTGGGTCCGTGAAAAAATGCGAGTGCCCCTGCTTATTGATCCTGAGTCTCGCCGGGTACAACATAGCGTAGTCCAACCCCAAGTCTCTCATCTGTTTTTTGTATGGGGCAAAGCGCTTTCTTTCCTCCTGCACTCTCGCCGTGAAGTCAGGGTAAAGAGAGATGTTCATGCCCTCAAACTGTAGCTCCCCTTTTTCCCTTGCCAGCCGAAGTGCCAAGTCGCGGTCCCTGTAGTTTAAGAGTTTTGCGATGATCGGCCGCTGTGGGAGGCCAGGTTGCGGCTTCGGTCCCAGAGTGCGATGGGCCCTTTCGACGATAAACATAGGGGAGAAGGCGTCCTCCCCCAGCAGCGTGCGGAGTAACTTCTCGACAAACAACTCCATCTTGCCAGTATTGGTGGACTCCGCCACTCCCGTGATGCGGACGTTGGAGCGCCGCGAACGTGCTTCCAGGTCCTCCGTCTTGTCTTGTATGACTTGGAGCAGGCGGCTGAACTGCTTTCGATCTTTATCCCATTCCGTCTGGGCCTCCTCCGCCTCCGTCAGCCGCCTCCTCCGCCTCCGTCAGCCGCCGCTCCGCCATATCCAGCCGCTCAGCATGTTTGTCCACCCTCTCAGACATGCGGTCCATCCTGAAGGAGAGAGCATCAATTTTCGTGCCGATCGCCGCCATACTGTCTTGTAAGCCCTTCTCCATGGTGCAGAGCATTTCGCGGATGTCCGCACACAGTGAGCTATCAGCAGTTGCAGGCTGCGTTGAGGTCTCCGGAGGCGCCCCTTCAGCACCCTTCGGTTTCCGCTGGTCGAACGATAGTTTCGGCTGGTTCCTATCTCCTTTTCCCATAGTGTCGCTTATGGGTCGAAGGCAAGGCACCCCAGTCAGTGCCGGCACGGCGTAACGGGGGCGCCTGGGGAGCGAACTCCGTTGGGCAGGTTGTTGCGTAGTAGAAAATGAAGCCAAAATGGCGGCCGCAGGCAGTTAGTTCCAGGTGGGCCCAGTGGGCAGCGAAGCCCGCCACCGGGCGCGCACAGCCGTGCGGATCACACTGACGCCAAGGGAATAGTACCAACACACTCCAGCACACTTCCCGGCCACTGTGCCCCGTCTGCCCCCGAGGCGTCCCAGCCGGAGATGTCCTCCGCCAGATGTCTTCGAGAGGATATAGCTTCCCGCCGCAGAGGTCCCGGGCCTCGCCGGTGCGCTTCCAAGCCACAGCTGTTGGGCCACAGTTTTCGCACCTCCGCTAGCAGTGCGACCACGTCCACTCTCCAAAGCACAGGTGAAAGTCACTCAGCAGAAACCACAGGATAGTCGCCGATCTGGCAGACCGAGTCCACACCAGCACCACACGCCGCACGTAGCGTGACGCAGGCGGGGCAGCCCCTCAGGATAGTCCGTGGATTGCGGCCTGGTCCGCCACTCTGACCTCCGCCAGCCAGCGGAGCGAAACCACGACCGATTTCGACCGGGGAAGGCGCTCCCACCAGCACCGGGGGCAGCTGAAGCGATACCCACAAATTCCAGGGCCAGCCAGGTGCCAAAAGGATAGTTTTGTCGAATATTAAAGGGGCTCAGGCGAGGAGCTCAGCGCTCACACGTCTTTCATGGACGCCGGCAAGCTCCGCCCCCTACGGAAGCACATAGTTATCCCAGTGCCAGATGGAAACTTAGCACAAAGCATCCGAAAACAAGGTGTTTTAAACTAAAAAAGTACCAAGAACAGTATAAAAACAATATGGATCAAAGTTCCGTTTTTGAGGCTACAGGTTAGGCCCAGCATCGGCTCCTCATGTTCTTGGCGAGCGACTCCAAACTACTAAATATATTACCAAGTCTCTCTTTGAATGTCATTCGTTTCTCAACTACTCCAAGCACTGAAGAACCACAAACTACCAATGTTATGCTCTCGACAAAACATTCTTACTCCGCGTTTGTCACCACTTCTTGCATGAACCTCCCGCCTGATTAAAACACATTTTTACCTATCAAGCGCACCCTCCCACATGAAGCACAAACACCAAAGAAGCCTCACTGCTAAGGGACCTTACGCGCACAGCTATTGGGGTGCTTGCTGCGGAGCAAAGACTGCTGGATCGCGCGGCTCTTGCTCGAGGCTTCAACGATAACAAACGGCACTCACCGGCTGTTTGGGGAGGAGGCAGCGGCTCCTCTCTGCTGCGGGCAGGGCTGCTAGGCTTCTCCGGTCAGCGGCGGCTGGGGACGGGCTTCTTCTCCTTGCCGGGCAGGAGCACGGGGAGACCTCCCGCCCGCTTCCTGCCTAGCCCACTGTACTTCCGGGTCGCGGCTACGATTTTCGGGTGTCCTGGGCTGCGGCGGTAATGCGGGGCTGATGAGGGGTAGGCTCCCTCTTTAATTTAAATAAACAGCGGGGTGAGCACCCGATGGGGGTATCCCCACGCCGGGACTTCTTCCGGCAGCGGCGGTGGTCGGGCAGAAATGGCTGCCTCAAAGCTTCCGAAATTTTTCGGATTTGGGGGCGTGTTTTGTTGTCCTGAGTGACGGACGACGTCATGAGCTAAAGAACAGCAAAATTCACGCCCCCGAATCCGAAAAAGACGGGGCTTGTTTTGAGTGACTCACTTCTCTTCCAATGGCTGGCCTCTATTTAGGAAGCCAGCCAATGGAAGCGAACGGAGCTGAGAGGCGGGTCTAAACTGCCCTACTATACAACATAAGATCTCTGTACATCCGGTTTTGCCTTCGGCAAACCGGATATACCTCGACCTAAAAAACCACCACTGGGTCTGGGCCCCCAACAGCAAGGCTGAGCCACGAAATATCAATGAACAACAGAGTGCCAATACCGTCACAATTCTTCCCTATAAATCACAAAACCATAAGAATTCTTCACTATGGTGAAGCGCCATACTGATGGCAAGGATCAATCTTTTTATTTTATTTAAAATTTTTCTTTTTCAAGGATTATTGGTTATTATTTTACCAATTTGTTAGACATTACAAGACCTCAACATATAAATATATACAATATTCACAAAACTCTTTTGTACAATATCAACAATATGACAATTAACACAAATTATTCATAAACATTCATACCCACACTCATTCACATCCATACATATCATCATGTATTTACACAAAACCTGGAATCAAAAATATTCACAGTAAGCCATATACAAAAAAATGTTTTAAATGATAAGACATTTTCACAAAAGTTTTTACTATTCCTCCTTTTTTGATGGCAAAAAGTTGTCTACGCGTTTCGAACTCACACCATTCGCTGAGTTCTCATCAGGACAAATAACTGTGAAGAAAGGAGAATAAAAACCTTCCTTTAGTGTCATATCACGAAATGATGGTAACCTTACTTGCAGAATCAATTACTCTAGCTACCTTGTCTTACCTCTGAGTATTTTGGAGTTGACTGGGGTTAGGAAAATCACCCGTCGAAGACACTAATCCAATATAACCATCAATCTATATGGGAAAAGGACACTCAATCAGCAATCTGTGCAACTGTCCTTCTTTTTCGGCACTATTGTATGCGCACTTACTTATATATATAGAGTGGAGGTCAAGTGTGTGCTGTATCCCGAGTATGCAGTTCCCTTGGGATATTAACTAGACGCGGGTTTTCCTGGAAGAATGAGAAGTGGGTACCCAGTTAGATCTGTCTGGTCACTGCCGGTAATTTTGCAAATGAGTGGATGGCTCCATGTTTGTATAAGGGATCCTACCTGATATCAATGTGTTTGCAAAGTTCCCGCTTGGTTGTTCGGTGCTATCTCGAATGCCAGCGCGGGTCCCGTGATCTATACGGCCGCTGGAAAGGACCACCGCAAATGAGAGTATGACAGAGCGGTTAGTGTGTCCACTCTTGTGATCTGGTCAATAGCCCTCGTTACCGCGATTCTACACGAATTTGGCTGACTTACCCGTCTGCTTTGGAGCGTGTTGCTGTTGTCGGTTTCAGCGTTGGGAATCAATTACCGCCATACTTCCGGGTTCGCAAAGGTTCCTGGGAATTGTAGTAGTCGCGCCGTTTGAGGTCCTTATATTTTCGCCATGATGTTACTAGTTTCTGCACAAACTTTGTTTGTGCAGAAACTAGTAACATCATACTCTCATTTGCAGAGACCGGTGGTCCTTTCCAGCGGCCGTATAGATCACGGGACCAGCGCTGGCATTCGAGATAGCACCGAACAACCAAGCGGGAACTTTGCAAACACATTGATATCAGGTAGGATCCCTTATACAAACAAGGAGCCATCCACTCATTTGCAAAATTACCGGCAGTGACCAGACAGATCTAACTGGGTACCCACTTCTCATTCTTCCAGGAAAACCTGCGTCTAGTTAATATCCCAAGGGAACTGCATACTCGGGATACAGCACACACTTGACCTCCACTCTATATATATAAGTAAGTGCGCATACAATAGTGCCGAAAAAGAAGGACAGTTGCACAGATTGCTGATTGAGTGTCCTTTTCCCATATAGATTGATGGTTATATTGGATTAGTGTCTTCGACGGGTGATTTTCCTAACCCCAGTCAACTCCAAAATACTCAGAGGTAAGACAAGGTAGCTAGAGTAATTTATTCTGCAAGTAAGGTTACCATCATTTCGTGATATGACACTAAAGGAAGGTTTTTATTCTCCTTTCTTCACAGTTATTTGTCCTGATGAGAACTCAGCGAATGGTGTGAGTTCGAAACGCGTAGACAACTTTTTGCCATCAAAAAAGGAGGAATAGTAAAAACTTTTGTGAAAATGTCTTATCATTTAAAACATTTTTTTGTATATGGCTTACTGTGAATATTTTTGATTCCAGGTTTTGTGTAAATACATGATGATATGTATGGATGTGAATGAGTGTGGGTATGAATGTTTATGAATAATTTGTGTTAATTGTCATATTGTTGATATTGTACAAAAGAGTTTTGTGAATATTGTATATATTTATATGTTGAGGTCTTGTAATGTCTAACAAATTGGTAAAATAATAACCAATAATCCTTGAAAAAGAAAAATTTAAAATAAAATAAAAAGATTGATCCTTGCCATCAGTATGGCGCTTCACCATAGTGAAGAATTCTTATGGTTTTGTGATTTATAGGGAAGAATTGTGACGGTATTGGCACTCTGTTGTTCATTGGTAATTCAAACAAAGGCAGCTAGAGATCCTGGAAGTGAGATTTGGTTTGTTGGTGCTTTATATATGAAACCTTAATTACAGGGAACAAATATGATGCCTGCTAGCACCCCTCTGTTTAGTGTATCTGCACAGTGTATCACCTCCGAAAATTGAGACTCTGTAGTAATTCCATACATTATCCCTTCCACTCGTACAGCATTTCTA